>NC_054701.1:29347934-29616715 GCF_016097555.1 Gigantopelta aegis | reverse complement strand
ACATGTACATAATTATAATGTACACACTTTATTCATACACTTCACATTCATAACAATATATATAATTTACACTACACATATTGAACACACTTTTCTTTGTTGTACATATAACCTACACTATGCATTCATTAATATAAATGTATTATACATTCCACAATTATATGTATGATCTACACTGCACATTCATTACTATACATATAAAACGGAATGTGTTGTCTATATTATATGAATAATAATGAACTGGGAGTGCAGATTATGTGTATGGTAACGAATGGGGAGTGCAGGTAGTGTTTATAGTATTTAATACGTAGTTTAGTTTCATAATGAATGGGGAGTGTAGAAAATATGTATAATAATGAATGGGGAGTGCAGATTATATGTATATGTTAAAACACAAAGTGCCATTTGGCAGGATTGTCAATTGATAGTAATGAATGGGGAGTGTATATTATATGTATAATAATGAATGGGGAGTGCAGGTTATATGTATAGTAATGAATGGGGAGTGTAGATTATATGTGTAATAATGAATGTGGAGTGCTGATTATATGTATAGTAATATATGGTAAGTATACGCTACATGTATAAGTAATAGTAATGAATTATATGTATAATAATGAAAGGGAAGTGCAGATTATGTGTATAATAATGAATGTTGATGGTAGGTTATATGCATAATAATCCTAGATCGACCGCGCATCAGGCGAGCGCTTTACCACTTAGCTAGGTTACGCCGCTTGTGCTTCGAGATAATCATGCATGTATACGTTATAAATGTAACTTGTACACATGGTTAGTATCGTGGTATTTGTATATTATTTTTTTATACTCTGATATCCACATATGTTACTAACATGTACCAAAATTAAGTTACCATTATTTGATCATCATTCTTCTGTTTTTTAAGTATAATAATTTTCCATTTTTAATCACACATGATGAGTTATTATTTGCAAGGGCGGATCCAAGAAAGTTTTGGACTCTTTGGATCCGCCCCTGATTCAAATACCCAACACCTTCGTTTAGATTCGCCACCGAGATTTATACCAACTTTTACAAAGTGCACTGGCCATGCAAACATCAAAAACAGTCAAAACATGTAATTATGTCAGTGCTTAAACATTATTATAGCCTACATCTAATGGGGGAGTGCATATCATTCAGAGGTAGTGCATATTATACATATAATATAGATTGGGGTAGTGTATATTACAGGTATAATATGCACTGGGATGTGCTATTTCTACGTATAATGTTGACTGGGGAGTGCAAATGCAGGTGATTGCAAATTATATGTGACACCGGTTTGTTGTATTTTATACTGAGGTACTGCCGTACCGTCAACTTTACATCTTTATCATTGTATATGTCTGGACAGCACCTGTAGCAATAGCGGACATACTGCTAATATTTTTGAATTGTCAGACAACGCCTGTAGCATTAGTGTGTATACTGCTAGCACCTTTGAACTGTCAAACAACACAATTAATGAAAACAGAAGAGTTAAGCTCTTACGATGGAAATATCTAACAAAGTATTTTTCATAACGGGGGCGTCTCGAGGCCTTGGCAGGGGAATGGCAGAAGCGGCACTGAAAAGGGGCGCAAAGGTAAGCCTAAACGAATTTCTGACTATAGTTAAACTAGTTTTATTCATAACTGCAATGTACTGAATTGAGATTGGTGTAAGGATATTTCGCTTTCTTGATGTATATCCTATTGTGACTTTTGTTCATATTGCCGGTAATAGTCAAACGTCTGGAGTTCTAGAGGACAGCCTAATACTTCGTCTCAGTCTAATGAAAAGAATTGTCAATAGGAACTGGAACTGGCGATTAACGTGCACATTCAGTGTAGCGCACGCCTATCTTGGGCACAGGTACCGGCCTCGGCCGGTTTCTCTGCCCAAGACAGGAAAGGTGGGGGGACATGCGCTGGCAGGTGCAAGGGACCGTGGTCGGTAGCAGAGGCGGGGGTGGGTGGGGTGGGGGTTGGGGGTGTGGGTGGTAGTGGGGGGGGGGGGGGGGTGGTGGTTGGTGCTATGGAATTTGGAATGTCCCGTAGGATTAAAGAAAGAAAGAAATGTTTTATTTAACGACGCACTCAACACTTTTTATTTACGGTTATACGGTTAAGGACCACACAGATTTTTTAGAGGAAACCCGCTGTCGCCACTTCATGGGCTACTCTTTCCGATTAGCAGCAAGGGGTCTTTTATTTGCACTTCCCACAGGCAGAATAGCACAAACCATAGCCTTTGTTGAACCAGTTATGGATCACTGGTCGGTGCAAGTGGTTTACACCTACCCATTGAGCCTTGCGGAGCACTCACTCAGGGTTTGGAGTCGGTATCTGGATTAAAAAACCCATGCCTCGACTGGGATCCGAACCCAGTACCTACCAGCCTGTAGACCGATGGCCTAACCACGACGCCACCGAGGCCGGTCCCTAGGATTAAGTCCAAAGAGAAAGGGTGCGCGTTTCTGATGAAGGTAGTTAGGCGTAATTTGAAACGGTCGATCTAATGGAAAGGGTTAGGAGCTACGAATAGGTTTGGATATTAGTAGGCCGAGAGTAGGCTAGCTCAGCGATTAAGACCTGGCCGGAGTTGGTACGTCTCCTTAGGTTGCCCGTCGGGCCCTTAAAAGGGCCTGAACTGTTCAGTTCGCTGTCAACATTCTAACGTAACTGTTGTAATTCCTTGTCCAGCAAATCGGAACATCGCTGATAGGATCATGCCGAGTGCACTCTTCATACGAGTACTAGACATTGTTACCGTTTAGATAAATTTTGATTGGCCAATAGCCAATACATACCACAAGTACACCGTCTCATTTGCGGGTAAATACAGAATTTGCCAGGGTGTACGAAATGTCACGTGACTTGCTCGACTGGTTGTACGAAAATACAAACTGCGGATGACGAAATTTTCTCCAACACGCCTCACTGATTAAATTTGTTAAAAGACTTGAATTCATTATGAATGGGAATACCACAATTCGGTAAATTTAATTTCTTAAGCACGTTTGGCAAAAAATGTGCTGAACTGTAGTTTTTCGGGTATTAAAATCTAATGCTAGAATATAGCATTACGTAATCAGTTACCGTGGTAGAACTTGGGCTAATTATCACGAACATATTTTAAGTAATAACTCGACATGCTTTTTAAAAAGTTCTACAAGTTAGTACAACACAACAAATATTTCTGTTCGGCTGCAGATGTTCAATTTTGTTTTTCCGATACGATTTCATCATAATCGTAAACGTTTAAAACACGCAAGATAATAAGGCGCTAAGAGTTGTCTCCCTTGCGAAACACACGCGTGTATCGAGGCTCTAATAGACCAAATCAATTCCTATTGCGGATAATATTAACGTTTACTAATAAAACTGAGATAAGCAGCGTATCAAAAACCCCAGGAAGTACAGCAATAAAACGTGTGGTATCTAATCTACCTCAAAGAAAATGGGTGGGGTGGGGGGTCACATACTATTTAAGAGATTTAATTAATGTTTTTAATAGCAACCGTCATTTTTGCTGAAAATTGCAGTTCCATTTTTAGGGGGACCCAACATTAAATTTCAACCTCTGGTGTATACTGCATAACAACTGTATAACAAATAAAAGTGTATTTATTTACTGTCAGTGGATAATAGTATTTGCACAAATAATTAATGTCACATATTACTACCATTCACACCTATAACTGTTTTTATTCGGTAAATATTTGACATGGAACTATCTTCTTTGGTACCATGCAACCTCGAAATGGTTTCAGGGTAAAACCACCCGGAATCCTTGTTGACACTCTTAATACCCAAACAGCTAACAAAAAAGCTGTAAATACCTTGCATAGCAACTAAGTTATTTGTTTACAAAAAAAATCCAATATATTCTGAGGCATTTGATGTTATTATTAAACACAAACTCAAAATGTGTGTGTACTTTATTTAAAACTTTGACTGTTAATGTAATTTTAGTTTACTTACAAAAAACAGATCTAAAAGGTAATAAATTCGTTACGCGGGTTTTTGACAGGGCGTACGGGATTGTACACCTTGTCAAAAACCTGAGTAACTAATAGTACAATCACAATATATTTGTTCTCTATTAGTGTATCCATTCACACTTTCTCTATGTTTGGTCCACGATCGATTTGGACAGGTTTGGCAATGTAATTATTAAATAGGCCTACATGACAGCCTGCAATATGGGGCTGGTTATATAAACAAAACCAAAACAAGTATATTTGTTAAAAAAAACATTACATGACTGGCGTTACCAGTTGCATAGTACTTGATAAATACGAACAATGCACAAAGTAAATAATATGAATAAATAAACATCGATTGGATAGATTTATTCCCTTTTTCAGGTTTTTATTGCAGGTTCCAATGCAAAAACCGGCGAGGAGACCTTAGCAGCCCTACAAAAGGAATACGGAGCTGACAATGTTAGATTCGGAAAATGCGACGTTAGCAATAAAGATCAATTTACAGGTCAGGCCCCTGTTTCACAAAACATCGTAAGTTACGTCTGCTACTAGCAGTTATACCAGCCGTGCGTTTACACGTGTTTAGCATCAATTTCATGCAGAAAATTACGGAAGCTGGAGTATTTAAAAGACAAAAGAAAATGAAATATGTGCTCTTCTAACTATATTTGTTGAACTATAATAGTAATAAGAAGAATCATAGATTTACGTTTACGTGCAAAACGTAACTTACGATGTTTAGTGAAATAGGCTCCAGGGGTCCATTTCACAAAACATCGTAAGTTTACGCCTGTGACTAGCTGTTATACCGGTTATATGTTTACACGTGTTTTGACATCGGTGTGTGCAGAAAATTACATCATTATGGAAGAGTGAGCATTTTAAGGAGAAAAGAAAATGAAATATTGTACTTCAAACTATATTTACTGTATTTTTAATAATAATAAAAATTGTGGTTTAGTCGTAGATTTATGTTTACGTGCAAAACTACGATGTTTTGTGAAATTGGGCCCTGTTCTTTATTGTAACTACTGGTTTCGGTTTCCAGTTTATTATTTTTGAAATGATCCTATGCCAAGCATTGCGATTCAATTCATAAAAGAAAATAGAAAATGTATTTTGTGTTTGGAACAGGCAGTAACGTACTAAAAGGGGATTTTATCTTTAAATGAAAGGCATATTTGGGCGATTTTTATATTTATTTATTTGTTTTTATTACTTTATTTTTAATGTTTGCCTCGGTTTAAATCTGCTATCCGGAGTATATTTTTACCTTTTTACTAGTTATAATAAATCATTCATATTAACTTTCCTTTAGTGGCATGCCATTTTTCGATTTAGTTCATTTTGGTAACTTAAAATTTGGCATTTGCTGTTTGGACACTGAAAGGGCGGGTCACTTCTCTCAACTGTTTAGTGCTACAATGGCGACATATTGTATGTTATATCCAGCTAGTCGACGAAAATATACAATCTTTTTTTTTTTTAAACTAAAGTTCATATATGCATGATACATTAGTAAACGATATGTATGTGGCATGGGGATGTGAGACCGTAGCTTTAAGGCTGAAATTTGTAGCATTCGTAAATTATATATGGGACACAACACATTTGTAATCGGTTATTTACCGTGTGTACTGTACTAACATTCGTATACTTTCAGCTACCTTTCAGTCGGCAGTGAATAATTAGTAAACGATATTTATGTGGGATGGGGATGTGAGACAGTATCTTTAAGGCTGAAATTTGTAGCATTCGTAAATTATATATGGGACACAACACATTTGTATTCGGTTATTTACCGTGTGTACTGTACTAACATTCGTATACTTAGAAATACCTTTCAGTCGGCAGTGAATAATTAGTAAACGATATTTGTGTGGGATGGGGATGTGAGACAGTATTTTTAAGGCTGAAATTTGTAGCATTCGTAAATCATATATGGTTCCTGCTAAGAGAAACAGCAACACAGTATTATTTAGTTATTTACTGTGTGTACTAACATTCGTATAATTTCAGCTACCTTTCAGTCGGCTGTGAATAGTTTTGGTCAGATTGACGTGATGGTGAATAACGCAGGAATACTGAATGAGAAGACGTGGGAATTGATGATAGCGATCAATGTGGTACGTATTAGTATTATGGTAATCGGTGATTTGTTTCGTAGTAATAACTGGAGAGTGCGAATTTGTTACCTGGTTGGCACAAGACGGAGTATTAGGTCGCTGTTGTATTTTCGCTTGGTTCTTTTGAAATTTATTATTTCCAGTGTTGATGAGTAATCTATCTGCAAAAGGGCGGGATTTAGTTCAGTCGGTTGAATGTTCGTTTGAGGTGCTTGCGTCGCAGGATCGAACTGTCTCGGTGGATCCATTCCAACCAGTGCACTACAACTGGTCAATGTCCGTGTTTTATACATTCTTGTCTGTGGGAAAGTGCATATAAAAGATCCCTTGCTGCATTAGAAAAAATATAGCAGGTTTCCTCTGATGACTACGAGTCAGAATTACCAAATCTTACCAATAGCCGATGATTAGTTTATCAATGTACTCTAGTGGTGTCGTTAAACAAAACAAACAAACTTTCTATCTGCAAAAATGGCGTCTTTGATAGTGTTCTACGTACAATAACTACCGATAGAAAAGACTGACTGCAACCAAAACTCTCAGGAAGTTAATCGTGTTATTGATATTCAATCTAACATTACTGACATTCAGTCACACATTACTGACATTCAATCACACATTACTGACATTCAATCAAACATTACTGACATCCAATCACACATTACTGACATCCAATCACACATTACATTACATCTATGTACTTTGTGAGGCTAAAAAAGTGACTGAAATTTGGTCTATAATTCGAAGTTGTTGAATTCTGTTTTCTCAGTATATAAGCAAGTATTAGAAATGATTTACATTGCCCTTCACGAGGTCTTCATAAAGAGATATATCTAATTTGATTGTGTTTAAATCTGATGACATTCTTTTAATTTCAGAATGCAGTTATTTGGGGAACTAATTTGGCCATTAAACACATGCGTAAGGATAAAGGAGGTAGAGGAGGGGTGATAATAAATATGTCTTCGGTAGCAGGTGAGTAATAATAAGTAATATTAATTACATAAGGTATATATGACAGATACATCAACCTCCACTGAGAGGATTTGACCCACGAACTCTCTGTATGAGAGTTCCAGTGCTCAACCAACTGATCTAATATGTATAGGCAACTGGTTGCGCAAATCAGCAAAAATTATCCTAAGCCCTTAGTCGTCCAGTGTGTCACCCCTTGACTGACGTTGGAGGCGTTGTGGCATGACTGGTTAGTCTTTCCTGGCGCACGGGGAAACACATTTGTACATTTGGACACACTGATGACCCAGGGGCCTGAAGGTGGGACACATTAAGCCAATTTTTAGAAAACATTCTTCTCTACATCCAGAAATGCTGTAACAAATAGCCTTCCTATAATATGAAAAATCAAAAGATGGTTATCTAATGTTTTAATTGCATTAATGTTTGTCCCGTAGAAGTGGTGACGTTTACTATAGTTATAGAGAAATGCGTTATATATATATATATATATATATATATATATATATATATATATATATATATATATATATATATATAATAATAAGAGTTTGTGCCTCACTATGGTGTGTTGCAACCCCAGCTCCACCCACACATCCCTTTACATATCGTTCCTACGATTATGCCTTAAACCGTTTGAACTAGATACGGCCCTGGGAACCTGTTCTTTTAAACATTTTCTTTTCTTTCTTTTTTTCTTTTTCAGGTTTGGCACCATGTTCCTTTTTTCCGCTCTATGCAGCTACGAAACATGCGATAGTTGGATTTACTAAAAGCTGGGCGGTTAGTAGAACTCATTTATATATTCGAGAGTGGGACCTTAAATCAGTGGTAAAGTACTCGCCTGATGCGCGGTCGGTCTGGGATCCATTCCCGTGGGTAGGCCCATTGAGCTATTTCTCGATCCAGCCAGTGCACCACCACTGGCATATGAAAGGCCATGTTATGTGATACCCTGTCTGTGAAATGGCGTATATAAAATATCCCTTGCTACTAATGGAAAAATGTGTAGGATTTAACTTTATTTATCTATTCTGTGCAAATCTAGGTTAGATTTCAACTTAAACATTTTCGTAATACGAACGAGTCTACAAAAGCAGAAAAAATTATTCTTTTAAATTTATTCTTAGATTATCTTTAACCATTTTACTTTTCAATAATCCTACCAAATAACGGGGTAGAGTATGGGGGGGGGGGGGGGGGAGGTGTCGGCGACTAGGGTGTGTGCTTGTTGAACACCCAAGCGTGTGGGATATCACTAAATTGTAAGGTGCCACATTTCCACCTAAGTGCTTTGTGTGATATAAAGTAGCACAGAAATTAGAGAGACTAAGTATATAGGTATTAGCAAGTACTTTATATAAACAATAAAATGCACACAAACACACACACACACACACACACACACACACACACACACACACACACACACACACATTGCTGCTCTGTCATATGCCAATAAGTGGGTCCACTGTGTTTCATGATTGGTATATTACAGAACATAGTGAGCTAGTTGTTAGTAAGTAATAAGAACAGTTTGTGTGGCATCTGTGAGTTTCTTCTCTAGCATTCTAGACGAAGTGTCACAATGACTTATGTTTGACATCCAGTAACAGGGCTCAATAATTAAAGCGAGGATAATTTAAGGAACGTTTTATTTAATTACCCAAAAGCTAAAAGTAGTAGCCATTTTGCATAAAATTAGCAACGGGCTAATGTGGCAATGGACAGCCTGGTGAGCGCTGCAGTAGCCAGTGATCTAATAATAGAAGTTGAGAGCAAAGAGTCCATAACTGTTATTATTTGTTATGTATAGTCCGGAGGCGGATCTAGGGGGGGGGGGGGGGGGCTAAATTTTGCGACAGTTATAATTTTATTATATATTAATTTTTATCCCCCTCCAAACCTCCCCCAAAGTTCCCTTGGCATTCCGCCTCACGTCATTGGGGCCCCCTAAATGGATTTTCTGGATCCGCCACAATAGTCTATGGAAGAAAGGGATAATACATGCTACATGCATATCAGTCAGTTATTTGAGAAAACCTCGATGGGATGTCGATTTTTGCCTACCACTGAGGTTTGTAGAGCTAACAGTTGTTGACATTATAAGGCAGTTCACGACTGGTATATCAAAGGCCGTGGTATGTGCTATCCTGTCTCTGGAATGGTGCATATTGAAGGTCTCTTGCTACTAATGGAAATATTACCAAATGTTTGATATCCTATAGCTGATGATTAATGAATCAATGTGTTCTAGTGGTGTCGTTACACAAAACACTTTATAAGGGAGACTGTAATTCATGAAATTATATGACAAGTCAATGTAAATTAGGACTATAATATTTTACTTTTTAAAATTGATTTTCTTTGCAAATGTTCCAGTCAAATCCAAATATGCCCAGCATGGGAGTGAGGTTGGCCTGCCTGTGTCCATCTGCTGCAGACACAAATATGATTCATCCAAAACCAGATGAATGTCTTTGCTACGACGGTCTAATGGCCTATCTCGACGTTGTTGAAATCATTCCGTAAGTAGACGTTTCAATCATTGAATCGGTTTATTTTCCTATTTATATCCAGTTATTGTTCAAGCATGCTGCCCTGGGCACACACCTCAGCTATCTAAGCTATCTATCTGCTCAAGGACAGGCGTTATACTGTCTAGTGAGAGATGAGTCGACACAATGGAATTACACCTTATTATTGAGCCGTTAAACTATAGCTCTGGGCTCTGTTCCACAAAACGATCTTAGCGCTAAGGTCACGTTAAGTGCATATGTTAGTTGTGCAGTTACGGTGATCTTAGGGCTAAGATCGCTTTGTGGAACAGGGCCCTGGAACCAATTTCAAAAAACATTGTAAGCTTACGTCTGCGACTAGCAGTTTTATCAGTCGTATATGTTTGCCATTTATTTCATGCAGAAAATTACATTATTACGGAAGATGGCGCATTTTAAAGACAATTTAAGAAAATGGAGAGCCATTCTTTAGTCGTATATTTAATTACGTTTACATACAATATGGTTTGTGAAATCGGACCCTGGCTGGAGGCTAGTACCTGGGTGCGAACCAATACCTACCAACCTTCAATAGCTTTGTTGGACGTCATTTTTCACAAAATGCATTTTTTCACACTTGCGAAGAATCCGGCCGCATTTTTCACAGAATTGGAACGCAGTTTTCACATTTTCGTGAAATATGCGTTCACTATCTTTTCACCATGTACCATGAAAACGCCTTTTTTACTTCCCGTAAAATACTCTAAACTGATTTTTTCATGTTATCATCGGCTATTGGACGTCAAACATATGGTCATTCTGACACTGTTGGTTTTTTTTAAGAGGATACTCACTGTCGCCACATAGGCTACTCTTTTATGACAGACAGCAAGGGATCTTTAATTTGCGCTTCCCACAGGCAGGATAGCACAAACCATAGCCTTTGTTGAATCAGTTATGGATCACTGGTCGGTGCAAGTGGTTTACACCTACCCATTGAGCCTTGCAGAGCACTCACTCAGGGTTTGGAGTCGGTATGTGGATTAAAAATCCCATACCTCGACTGGGATCCGAACCCAGTACCTACCAGCCTGTAGACCGATGGCCTAACCATGACGCCACCGAGGCCGGTCACCCTAAATAGATTACAAAATGTAGCGAAAACGCATTTTCCACATTAATCTCAATTAAAGGTATATTATCACACCCTCACCTATATTCGTGCTTATATCCAATTAAGGTTCAAGTACGCTCTCCATGGGATACACGCCAGCTGCCTGACTATTGTAGTCCATGAGCCAGAGGCACCAGCCAGAGGAACAAAGGCTCATACGTTTTTTTTTATCAGTCTATGTATGTAGATAATAAAATGAGGTGATAGCCTTCCGTATCGAGTAGCTTTCTGTCATTTTCACCATGAAAATTGAATAGTGTGTGGAAAAAATTCTAAAGCAAATTTTAGGGGAAGGGGAAACTTAATTTGGAATGACTTTCCTTAGAATCACCCTATCATAACAATTCACCACTCAAAATGTGTTTTGAAACTCTCTAATGAACACATATCACAATATGCAAATGAACCGCAAAAGTAGGTCACCAGAGGTCAAAAGGTCATCGATTTTGGGTCGAGCTAAAAATTTGCGGATTTCAGCTTTGCCTCGTCATCTACTGGGACATTTGCCAAAATCAGGCCTAGAAATGACTGGAAACTGTCTTAGAAGGAATTTCCATCAATTTAAAGGCACCCATGTTCAGCAATCAAGAAAAATATTGAAACGGAAACAAAAACAACCTCTGATTTAGCCTAAGTGTTCAGCTCAAGCCAAGTAAACCCGTGTATTTGATCAGGAGTGTGCGGTATTTAGCTCAATCGATTGAGTGCTCGCCCGAGGTGCTTGCGTCGCAGGATCGAACAACCTCGGTGGATCCATTCAACTCATTGGTTTTTCTAGTTCCAACCAGTGCACCACAACTGGTCAAAGGCCGTAGTATGTGCTTTCCTGTCCGAGATGTGAGATAAATGGCAAAGCGGTCGTTTGATGCGCAGTCGGTTTGGGATCGATCTCTGTCGATGGGCCCATTGGGCTATTTCTCGTTCAAGCCAGTACACCACAACCGGTATATCAAAGGCTGTGATAATGTGTGCTATCCTGTCTGTGCGAAAGTGCATACAAAACTCCCTTGCTGCTAGTGGGAAAATGTAGCAGGTTTCCTCTGTTGACTATGTGTCAGAATTAACAAAAGTTTGACATCCAATAGCCGATGATTAATTAAGCAATGTGAAATTTGAAAGCATTATACTGCTGAGGCAGATTTACGTTTAGGTTACGCTTAGACAACGTGTTTTACGTTAAAAACCCATTATAACCACAGGTCGACTCCAAAATCCACGGTTAATCTAGATTTAGGTAATACGTTGAAAATGTCTTTAGCCTAAGATTACCTCCTAAACCCAATGTTAGCCCGAGTTTAAACAAGTCGTTGAAAACCTTATATAAAATCGGGCCAACTCTAAAATCCATGGTTAGTCTAGGTTTGGATAATATATTGGAAACCTTTTCAGTCCTACGTTATTTCCAAAATCCAGATTAACCTAGATTTGAGCTGCATGTTAAAACTATATATTGCCCAGTGTTATATCCAAAATATTATATAACCCAGGTTGTTTCCAAAGTCTAAGGTTAATGTAGTTTTAGGCAACACGTTGAAAACTTTACAGTGGTGTAGGAAGGTGCCAAAACGTGTGTGTGTGTGTGTATGGGGGGGGGGGGGGGGGCATTATATTTACACGCTTTTACACTATTATAAAGCAAAAGTAAAGCAAAATATCTGAAAAGTAGGGGGCACATGCCCCCCCCCCCCCCCCCCACCCCCCGTTTCCTACGCCAGTGTTTTATATGGTCGTCTGCACCAACAAGAGTTAACCCAGGTTTAGGCAACACGTTGAAAACTTTATATAGTTTTCTCCACAATCCTGAGTTAACTTAGGTGTAGGCAACACGTTGCAACCCTTGACCCTGTCCCACAGATGTACAGATCTAAATTGTCTCTGATGTCAATCTGAATGTTTTGTACATGTTTCATTCCAGAGTGTCTGCTGTGGGTGATGTCTTTATCAAACTGGTTCAGGACGAGGACAGCAATGGGAAGCTGATGGTCATCACGCCAGGGTCAGATTCGTTTTACACGGAACAGATGCTTGATCCGCCGCTTGTGATGCCAAAGCTTGATACTAGTCAAGATGCAAAAAAATAGATCAAAGTGGCCTGGGTTGTGTGATCGGCCTAAAGCTGATAGACTCTAGGTTCATATCCCAATGCCGGCTGTCAGTTAGAGTGATTTTTACCGACCCAATGACCACTGCACAGACTTCTCTCTCACTACAGCGTTCTTGAACCGTAATTCGATTTAAGTACGAAATCAAGTTTAATATACCCAGCGAATGAAATAAAGCATAGGTTGTCAAATAGACGCATAATTATTTTTGTGAAAACCTGTCTACTTATTTGTTCTTATGTTGATATATTGGCCCGCCTTACAGACTTATTATGGTTAAAATGGTTGAGGTATTTGTGGGTGACCCCCCCCCCCCCCCTCCGCCGTTCCCCATATAAAATCCTCACTATGTTAGGATGATATCTCCTTCCTAATTCGTCTTTAGGTTACACTGTACCAAAGCAGAAAGCTCTATCTCAAAGTTCAAATATTTACAGAGTAACATCAGCTGCTGGTCTGGTTGGTAGTAATATGTATCGTTGATTATTTATGCAAATATTATTATCCAATAAATAAATACACTTTTATTTAGTACCGGTATACAATTGTTACACCAGTGCATATTACCCCCAAAAAGGAAAATGCGATTTTCAGCAAAAATGAGTGTTGCTAATGAAAATATTAATAACATCTCTTAAATGGTATATACATGAGCCCCATTTTATTACAGGTAGATTTAATTTGAGGTGCAACACGTTTTATTTATGTACAGTACTGCTTGGATGAGTAGGCGTGCTGCTCATCGTTTTATTGGTAAACGTTAACAGTATTGGCTTTAGGAAGATATTTGGCACAATGGTACCTTTGTGACTAGCTAGCGCTACATCTAAGACAGGCTACGTTTTATTAATTTAGACTACAAAGCCGATTTTTTGTACAGAACAGAGTTCAATGGATATTTTGAAAGATGTGATAGCATACACTGACTATCAAAACAGTAATTAATGATACCATGCAAGAATAAATTCAACAAACAAATTATCAATTTAATATTTTAATACTAACAGGAAGGAAAGGAAGTTAAATATATTATTTAATCATTGGTGGAGTTACCAATGATACTTTTTGTTATGTTTAGTAAAATTATATTGGCAAATTTGTAACAATTTCGAAAACGTAAACATTATAAGTTAGTTAATAAACATATTCAAATCTTCGATTTCTGTTTTTTCTCTTTTACGTGCTTTTATTTTCAGCTAGTTTGAAAATGATTATATCAGATTTAGTTTTTTGTTTTGTGTTCTCTGACACTTGTCTTTTTGTAAAATAACATTGCTATTAGCTCTCAGACAACATCGTGAAGATTCAAGTTATGCTTGTCCAATATGAATTTGAACTATCCGTGACATGAACAGAAGGTCTGAGACCACACTTAAGTAAAAGTTATGTTTATCCACATTGTAACAATAGGTGTATCGGTTTTATTAATCGCGGTAGCCAGTGGTATTTTTACAATAAACTTAACATACCTGGAATCGGTCAACCCTCGCAATGATTATACCTCTTGTTGTCCAGCTGTTTTTGCTATATCAATGTAAAGAAACAGACACCCATAGCAATGCATTTCACACAAATATTGCATGACGTCCATGTGCCGTGTATGCAGTATCCAATATTAACAAAGTGCACAGATCCATAAATAGTAGCCCAGTGGAACAGTGATACCGTTGGGCTATTTCTCGTTCCAGCCAGTGCACTACCACTGGTATATCAAAGGCCGTGGTATGTGCTATCCTGTCTGTGGGATGGTGCATATAAAATATCCCTTGCTACTAATGGAACAATGTAGCGGGTTTCCTCTCTAAGACTATATGTCAAAATTACCAAATGTTTGACATCCTTCTTATGCGTTCAGTTTCTGTATGCTCCTTGAATTCAAACCGTGAGTTTTACCGTCTCCATGAAATCCAGCCAGGAGCAGGTCGTCTCTTTCGCCCTAAAGGTTTTCTTCGATTTTTCTGGGTTGTGTCCAGATGTTTTCTCTGATACTGTCATATGTTGAACATCTTTGCAGTACATGCTCTGGAGTTTGGGTTCAGTGTTACAGTGGCACTGAGGTGTTGTTACCACTTTGCGTTTATAGATATGTGCACCGAGTCTGCAGTGCCCTGTCCTCAGTCTGAATATCATTGTTTGTTCTCGTCGGTTTAGGTGTATGATGGGGTTACTTGGATAAGTACTTCTTGCCCTTGTTTTGCAGGCTGTGTTGAACTTCCCTTTTATGAGAGTCTCCATCTCAGGAAGTGAAACTCTGTGACGGTGTTGTTGGCATTCAGATGCTTGTTTGGCTAGGTTGTCTGCAGTCTCGTTTCCTGTGATTCCACAGTGTGCTGGAATCCATTGAAGTGCAGCATTGTTGGTTCTGGATATGATACTGGGCTGGTGTTTGAAATTTCTGGTGGCAATATCTTGGGACTCATTTTGGACTGATTGAAGTACTGATTTGCAGTCGATGAAGAAGACGATGTTAGTGTTTGATATGGCTTGTTTTATGAGAAGAGATGTTGCTGCTAGAATGGCTGCTTGTTGCTCGAATCTATAGTTTGTTGACAGCTGGCCTGTTTGGGCTGATAGTGACTTAGTTGTTCCGTTCGGATATTGGATGTATGCACTTGCCCCTCCATTTCGGACTGCACCTTGTGATGATCCGTCTGAGTAGACATGAATCCAGTGCTCTGTTGGATAGTGAGTACTTATGTGTTCAAGTGTCAGTGCTTTCTGTGTCACAACTGATTGGTGCGCTTTTGTTTCAATGCCAGGGATGTTCAGGCAGACAGTGATGGTTTGGCATCCAATAGCCGATGATTAATAAATCAATGTTTTCTAGTGGTGTCGTTAAACAAAACAAACTTCATATCCATAAACTGCATCCCCTTCCTTGTGAAAGCCTTGTTAAAGCGACATACTAGTTTATAAACGCTACGGAATATTTCTTATTGGCACCACAGTTTACTTAGATTGTATTTAGTTTATCCATTTTCATATATCTGAAATGTTTCTGGTCATCAGGGTCGGATTTAGACCTTGGGGGTCCCGGGGCACTTCAGGTTCGAGGGCCCCTCAACATGAGGTAGGGGACACCCTGGGCACCCTGTCTTTCTATTTTCTCTTAGTATCCAGGAAATTGCATTTCAGGACATCAAATTTTCAAGAAACTCTTTCTAATCGTATGAGAAAGCAACATTTTATTAGAAGAAGCAAACATTTCTTTTAGACATCCCCGGCGGGATTCGAAGCCGCGACCTCTTGATTAGAAGTCCAGGGCGCTATCCACTGCGCTACGGAGACTTGAAATAACAATACAAAATAACCGTACTTACAAAATATACTGAGGTGTGGTTAAACAAAATAGGCTCTCCACGAGTACTCCGGGCACGGATCGAGTCTAGCAAGATAAGGGCATTCATTTCAGCAGTAACTAATCAATAATACAAGTTACCCAATAATCATATGATCACGTGTCAGTTTCTCTTTTTAATCTGGCCGTCCATCCGTCGAAGGGGTGGGACGTATCCCAGTGGTAAAGCGTCTGCTTGGTGCGCGGTCGGTCTAGGATCGATTCCCGTCGGTGGATCCATTGGGCTATTTCTCGTTCCAGTCAGTGCTCCACAACTGGTGTAACAAAGGCCGTGGTATGTACTATCCTGTGTTGAGTGCGTCGTTAAATAAAACATTTCCTTCCTTCCATTCGTCGATCACAATTCTCGGAACCGAACATATCATCATATTCTCGGAACCGAACATACGGGTACTTCGACCCCTGGCCGCCATTGTTTATCACGTGACGCGGTGAAGCTTCTCCTTAGTTACGTATGGTTTGATAGTGAAATGAGGCAACTTTGGTCGATCATTTACAACAGTTAACGGTCACGATGCCTAACACATGTTGTGCAGTTGGCTGCATAAACCATAACATGATGTTAAAAAAAATATCGTTTTACAAATTTCCAAAAGAAGAGACTAGGCGCCGCTTGTGGGTAGGGTCATTAAAACGACAAACCTGATGGAATTCCATGGCTTCCTTCATAGAATGTGACTACGTTGACTTCAATGTTGTTACTTGTTGACACCAACAGAGATTAATTTAGCAAACAAAATGGTTAAAGCATGTGCAGTGATAAAAATCCCACATTATACTGTAAATAAAATACACAATTCCATCGTCTTCCATGAACCCCCCCCCCCCCCCCCCCCCCCCAACAAAACGATGCATCCAGTTCTTGAATAAAGAGTATATTACTATATTACTTTATCATTACATTTGTGTGGTCTTTATTTTTCATTTAATCTTAGTTGCTTGGATATTATCTATACTTGTATTTATTTTGCCATACCACAGCTACTACATCTTATTTATTTATTTTTTAATTTTAAAATAAAAGTTTATACTGCTAAATTTAACACATATAATAATTATAATATAGGCCTAAATTCTTTTATAATTTTTTTTTTTTTTTTTTGCAAATGTGTCTGTAGCAGACCTGCAGTAAGAAAATATAGGTCTCCCCCCCGCCCCCCCCCTCCGTGTGTTTAGTATTTACTTTGGTGCAGAGGGTAAATAATGTGTGTGCCTTTGTTTCAGTATATATATATGCTAAATTTCTAGGGAAATCACTAATGTGTGTGTCTATACATACATACATACACATATATATATTATATATATATATATATATATATATATATATATATATATATATATATATATATGTGTGTATGTATGTATGTATGTGTGTGTGTGTATATATATCTATATATGTATATGTATACATATATATATATATATATATATATATATATATATATATATATATATATATATATATATACACACATACATACATACACATACATACATGCATACATGCATACATGCATACATATATATATATATATATATATATATATATATATATATATATATATACACACACACACACACACACACACATTAGTGATTTCCCTAGAAATTTGTAAAGGCATGGTAGACCAAACACTTTTGGGGCATTTTCACCATTTTCGGGGCACTTTTTTTCATTAAAAATACACAAAAATTAATTGAAATAAACATTAATGTAATTTATGTGCTTGCTTTAATAAATGAATGGCAAAAGATGTAAAAGGCATATTTGATTAATTAATAATACCTTTTTGGGTGTTTTATAAAGGCAATTTTAGAATTAATTAGTGCAAAAGGCTTATTTAATCTCAGGGCAGCATGGTGCTGATTAAGGCAAGATGTTGCTAGACTATCGAGGCATGGTGCTGCACCGTGCTAAAACAAGCTAGGGAAAACACTACACATACATATACATAAATCTAAAAATACATAAAAATCTATTGTGGATCAATATAAATTTTACTTGTTCAAGTTAGAGGACTTACCTTTTTACATATGTAGTTTTATGTTATTCTACAGTTCAGTGTGTGTGTGTGTGTGTGTGTGTGTGTGTGTGTGTGTGTGTGTGTGTGTGTGTGTGTTCGTGTGTGTAATCTGCTTTAGAAATTGCCTGCAATAAAATGAATGGTCAACTGCCATATCTGATATTTGTTTTCCATTTTGAAAACAGTTTGACATGGAGAATATAGCATTTAACTATCTCATTCATATATTTTCCTTGAATATGCTACATAAGTGCATCTAAATGAGGTAATTTAACCCGGGTTAAAAGCAACTTAGGTTAAATATGTGTAGTCTAGTAGAAGGCATACCGATATAGATCAGTTTATTAACAACCATATTTGCCTCCTTTCTCCAGCTGTATACTATTAAAAATTAGTTTTGTAGATATTACTTAAAATGAACTGCAATAACAATTCCAATACAGCACAAGACTGAACAAGAAAATATCTGCAATATCCATTGAGTAGATATAAAATAACACCAATCTTATACATATATATATTGACCATTATTTACTCAGGTAAGTTTTTGTGTTTTATTACTAAATATACCAGGTTAAACCCTATTATTAAAACATTTGCATGTTTGTTCGACGAGGTAACACTTACGTTTTATTAGGTTGTAGACCTCGACATGAAAATAACTGAGGGAACTGATTATTTGCTCCCTAATGTAGTTTATGGGGGGCAATTTAAAATATTACCATATTGATACTACATGTATATAAATTCACATGCCAAAGGAAACTATATATTATTCTCCTTGAAACTAATCTCAGGTGTGATGGGTAAGTAGAGAGAGATATTGCTCCCCCTAGATGTCAAGGTCTGAGGATGGCTATATTTTATTATTGCTATTTTTTGTTGCCTGCATTCAACCGGTAAGGAAGGGCAACATCATGTGGTAATTTTGCAATCTGTAAAAACAAAAGCATTTCATTATTTCAAGAAACCGTATTTTGTTTTAAGAATAAAATAATGTATTCAGTGGAACATTATACTGTTGCCAATACATCTATATAATAAGAAATGACAATAATACTATTGTAATTTTGAACTTGTAAAGTAACAAATTTGCCATTGTTTAATTATTACATATTATTTGCAAATAAAATAATTATTAAATCATGAAAATAATTAACTTAATCATGCATACAAATTTTATTATAAATACAAATTATATATTTTGTAGCCCACATCATAATTATTATATTAATAATTATCTTATCATTTCAAAATTGTTAAAATTTATAATTAACATTACCTGAAAATTGCATCAACAAAAATTATATTCTGCCCAACCTGCCCTGTCCCCTCGACATTCAAAGTACACGGAAACACATCGGTACTAAATATAGATTATACTAATTCAGATACCCGTTGTTCGTTTCTCTTATATGGCAACCCAAGCTGTTATAATACACATAAGACGTATTGCAACTATGTGTTAGCTACAGAAAATAAATGACAATATGTAAGGCATGTAAAAAGTTAATATGATAACTTTATTCTATGTAAACCAGTAATCACTAAGGCTTTGCTTCACCCCCAAAGACCCGGATGATCGGTAACTAGGCCGTGTGACGTCACGCCGGTTCCGAGAATGGGTACTTCGGCCTTGTTCGCCATTGTTTATCACATGACGCGGTGAAGCTTCTCCTTAGTTACGTATGGTTTGATTGTGAATTTAGTCAACTTTTATCGATCATTTACGACAGTTAACGGTCACGATGCCTAAAACATGTTGTGCAGTTGGCTGCATAAACCATAACATGATGTTAAAAAATATATAGTTTTACGAATTTCCAAAAGAAGAGACCAGGCGCCGCTTGTGGGTAGGGTCATCAAAACGTGACAAACCTGATGGAATTCCATGGCTTCCGTCACAGAATGCGACTACGTTGACTTTAATGTTGTTGCTTGTCGACATTAACAGATGTTAATTTAGCAACCAAAATGGGCGCAATGTAGGTCACTGCGTTTCCTAATGATAAAAATCCCACATTATACTGTAAATAAAATACACAATTCGATCGTCTTCCATGACCCCCCCCCAACAAAACGATGCACCCAGTTCTTCAATAAAGTATATATTCCTTTATTATTAAATTTATGTGGTCTTCATTTTTCATTTAGTCTTAGTTGCTTGGATATTCTCTATACTTGTATTTATTTTGCCATACTTCGGCTACTACATCTTTTTTTTTTTTTAATTTTAAAATAAAACTCTATACCGTTAAATTACACACATATAATAATTATAATATTATAGGCCTAAGTTCTTGTTTAAACTTTAATTTTTTAATTTTTTAATTTTTTTATTATTATTATTATTTTATTTTGGGTGGGGGGGGGGCAAATGTGTCTGTGGCAGGCCTGCAGTAAGAAAATATAGGTTGTTTTCCTCCGTCTCTCGCGCGCTCTCTCCTCCCCCCCCTCTCTCTCTCTCTGTCTCTCTCTATACATATATGTTTCCTCCACCCCAACCTACCAAGACTGTCCCTACCTACTACTAGAGATTTTACTCCCACCCGCACTCCAGATATCGTTCCTACGGATCAGTGCAATTGCCCAAATATATAATGTATTGAACGAAAAAGGTATATTTGTATCTCTGAAACTTATTTAATTTGGTGCAGAGGGTAAATGTGTGTGTGCCTTTGTTTCAGTATATATATATATATATATTGTAACGGGGTTCGCTCCTATTGCACGTTGCCAACAGAACCTTCTAGCTATTAAAGCTATCCCGTAAAACTAACACAAGTACAATACAACAAACCAGTTAAATTAAAGAAAACAACTCTTTTATGTCAACAAGCAGAATAGTGTGTAGTTCACAGTAGTTAACGATCGAACGCGAACCGCGATAATGTCTCTTTAACAGTCTTTGACACAACGGTCTTGTTACTCTGCGTTCCAACAATGTGCACGAGAATATGCACCACACACTAAAACTCGAACCGCAAAATTACACTGGTAGCGTGTAAACAACAACATCTTGAACACCCACTGGTCACGTGTGTATTCAACTGTACAACTGGGTCGGGGCTATCAGTCGGTAGGAAACAGTAGAAAAGGGAAAAAACGAAACTGAAGTGGAAACCATCGGCTATAAGATCAGCCAAACCAACACGGACAGCAAAAGCCTGCACATACTGCTTAAAAAAAACCTAGAAGTAGGAAGCGTAACTAAAACCTGCCAAAAAAAAAATAGACTTCACAGATAAACCATCGGCAAACCTAAACGTAGCGCCAACAACAGTAGCGAACCCCATAGAAGCAACCGCGTCCGCCACACTCGCAAAAAACAAAATGGCCACTAAAAACAACGCAGGTCGCCTACGGCCCCAATCAAGAGTAGGTAATCAGACCAATAAGCCGTACAATAACTACCCACCACCACAAACTAAACCAATAAACGCCCCCAAAATTAATAATAAACCAGACAAAAAAGGCCTTAGCGTTCTCCACTGGAACGCTAAAGGTCTCCACTCAATGGGACATGGTGCCGAACTCATACAACTTATTAGCACCAATAACAACAAACCAGATATCATATGCCTACAAGAAACTTGGCTAGGAACCGGCTCCAAAAAAACAACAAAACCCCCCACCTAAAACCTTCAAAATCCCAGGTTACACAACCTACTATACACATAGAGAGAATAGCACCAGAGGTGGACTAGCCACACTAATTAAAACTACTATACCACATAGCGAAATCAAATACGAGTCAATAAATGTCAATCTAGAAGTCCTAGGACTTACTATACTAAACAGTAAAATGCCTATAGACGTTATCAACGTATATAGCCCACCAGGAACAGCTCATAAACAACTAACGATAAATGACTACAATAAACTTATAAAACCAAACCATAACTTAATACTAGTAGGGGACTTCAACAGTCACAGCCCACTGTGGGGGGGTCAACACTCCGACGCACAAGGAGACATACTGGAAGAATTCATTAACATACACAACCTAGTATGTCTCAACGATGGCAGTAATACCTTCTACCATGATCAATCGCCAAGCTCATCTGCCATCGACCTCACTATAACTTCTAACAACATAGGAGCAAACGCCCAGTGGAAATACTCAATGCCCTCAATAGGGACCACCTCCCCATCTTAATTAACTATAAAAGCAATGTAGAATACGCTGAAGTAGAAAAATTTAGACCTAAATTCAAATTTAGTAAAGCCAACTGGGCAGGTTTTACAAGCGACTGTAGCAAAATTAAACTAGAAGACAACATAACCATTGACGACGCCACTAATAAACTCACCAACGAAATATTTAAAATAGCGGAAAAAAATATACCCAAAACTAAACAGCCCGGTAAAAATAAACCTGTTAGTTGGTGGACGGACGAAATTAAAACAAAGTGCGGCTTCAGAAACAGGATGCGGAAACTCTTAAAAAAAACAGGTAAACAAGAATACCACTCTAAATATAAAATAGCGAAAAATGAAATAGGTAAATTAATTATTGAAGCTAAACAGGCCAGCTGGCAAACATTCTGTGGTGAAATAAATAATAGAACATCAATTAGAGAAATGTGGAAAAAAGTTCAAGCTATTCAAGGACACCGCGCGACCACCACAGTCCTTCAAAAACATAAAACAGCAACCACTAACAAACAAAAAGCCGACCTCTTAAGTAAAACCTTTAGTAAAAATAGCAGTAACGAAAATTTCCCTAAACAATTCCTTGACAAACTCAAGAAAGATAACACCTTACCAAAAACTAGTACTAGTACGGCCAACCATCCTAACACCGACAACCTAGATTTTAATAAACCACTAACATTGCTAGAACTAAAAACCGCTCTTAAAGCCAAAAAAAGTACGCTACTGGAACCGACCAAATTAGCTATACCTTGCTTAAACACATGCCGGATGTAGCCCTAGGGGTAGTGTTATCGCTCTTTAATCGAATCTGGAGGGAGGGCCAAATGCCCGCTGCGTGGAAACATGCAGAATGCTTTAGCCTCCCTAAAGCGGGAAAAGACCACTCCCTCCCAGTGAGTTACAGACCGATAACACTTACGTCCCACATGTGTAAAACGCTGGAAACCATTATCAATAAAAGATTAAACAACTACCTATTAGAAAATAACCTAATTACAAATGTACAAAGTGGGTTCAGAGCCAAACATTCAACAATAGACCAAATAGTCAGACTTCAAAAGAACATAAACGATGCCTTCCGCAAATCTAACAAAGTACTAGCAATATTCATAGATATTGAAAAAGCATTTGATATGGTATGGAGGCAAGGCCTACTTAACAAACTAGAAAATAACGGAATTAAAGGAAACATGTTTAACTTCATCAATAATTTTATCCATAATAGATCAATCTCAGTCAGAGTAAACGGCCACTACTCAAATAAAACAGAAATAATTAATGGAATTCCACAAGGCTCGGTCCTATCACCAACCTTATTTAATATATTTATTAATGACATAAACATAGGACTTAATACTAAAAGCAAAGTTAAATCAACTACTCCGCTAAACACAGCACTGTTTGCCGATGACTGCGCCATCTGGCGCACTGGCAGAGTGATCAAAAATCTATTTACCCTAATGCAAAATGATATGAATAAACTAAATAAATGGGCCCTGGACTGGGGCATTAAACTATCAGAAACTAAAACAGTCTGTATGCTATTTAATAAAGTCAACTCACCAGATAACCACCAGATAACTTCAAATAATAAACCAATTCCAAGAGTCAAAAAATTTTAAATTCCTAGGAGTCACCTTTGACTCAAAACTAACCTTTAGCGACCATACAAATGGTATCATTAAACAAGCTAAAAGTACCCTAAACCTGCTAAGAGCTATTTCAGGCACCAGCTGGGGAGCGCAAACGGAAGCAATGCTTATGGTTTACAAAGCATGTATACTCTCCAAAATAGACTATGGAGCCAAAGCCTACAGCTGCGCCTCCCCAAAGCTTCTGCAAAAGCTCGATATTATCCAAAACCAAGCCCTCAGAACGATAGCTAAAGTCCCAACTAATACTAGCGGCCAAAGCCTAGAACTAGAATTTAACATTATGCTGCTTAAATACCGCCGCAACCTCCAACATCTCAGCTATCACCTTAAAATCCATTCGCTTAACCTAGATCACCCAGTACAGGAACTTACTCTCATAATAGCTAAACCAGGAATAGAATTTAAAACAAATAAAAAAACTCAACGACTCCTTTGCCACTAGGGCTAGTAAACTTGAAATAGAAGTAGGTATCGATAGTACACCAGTGGCACTATACCACCCCAACCAGCCAGTGGACTGCCACACGCCATATCTAATCAAAAAAGCTACCGATGAAACCCCCTTTCCACCATTTAAAAAAGTCCTGTTTGAAGCCGCATCCAACGAAAACTATCCTGAGCACGTCCATATCTACACGGACGGCTAAAAAAATCCAGATAACGGCAGAGTTGGCTTCGCAATAGTTGAGGAAAAAAGTATCTAAACACTCTAAATTAGTTAAATACGCCGGTCTATACAGCACAACTAACAGCCATCTATGAAGCATTAATCTGGATTAAAAATAAACAGTACCCTAAAAGCGTTATCTTCTCAGACAGCCTTAGCTCCATCCAATCTCTCCAAACCAACAAATCCACCAGACCAGATATCCTAGCAGCTATCCATAATAAACTTCAGGAACTAAACCAACTTAACCTAACAGTAGTATTCGAATGGGTCCCAGCTCATGTAGGGATAATTGGCAATGAAATAGCAGACTATGGAGCCAAAACTGCACTCTCAATCACTAGTACAATTACTGCACTACCATTAGGAATAGCAGAGCTAATGTCAAAAGCAAAAAAACACTACATTAATCAATGGCAAGCAAACTGGGACCTTACAAACAATACATGGCACTATAACATCAAGCCACTAGTCAACTCCATCAGACCTAAACACCTAAACACTCATGTGGATAAGCTAATCACTAAATTACGCTTAGGTAAATCTTCACAGCTCAACAGCTGCTCCTTTACCAAACCAAATCCTGAATGCGAATGTGGCACCCGGGAAGATATGAAACACTATCTCCTGGATTGCACGCTACACAACATTCAGAGAAAACTAATGTTAGAATCAGTAATCGAAGCCAACCATAATAAACAAATCACGCCTAACTTCCTACTTAACCCGGATAAATATCTAAAACATAAAACCTTCAAAGCAGTTTATCAATTCGTCCAGTCCACCAAACCAAAGCTATAAATATGCGCCACCCGACTTACGCTTCTCGTCTCGCCTGTGACTCCCCGGAAGGAAGAGCGACCTTATGCATTCGACCACGAACATTCACTCCAACCCGGGGAGAGAACGGCGCAACGACAAAAGCATAGATATACCTATAAATAAGGGTAATAATAATAATGCCAACTACTCAAAACCGCCCGCCTGTACACCCCTTAGATGGAAAAGCGTCCTTAAGCAATCGACCAAACAGGCACTTCAACCTAGGGGTCAACGGCGGGAAGGTAAGAAGTAGTAGTATAAACCACTAGATACTAAGCAAATTAGCAATCATTCAAAACCACCCGCCTGTACATCCCTTGGATGGAAGAGCGACCTTAAGCACCCGACCACAAGGACTTCAACCCAGGGATCAACGGCGGGGCGGTAGCGAATGATAACAACAAGTAATAGGTTTAATGTAAATATTTAAAATGTTTTATATGTTTATATGTTCCAAAAATCGTGTTTGGCAATTGGTACATAACACTCCCAAATGTTCTAGTGGCCCTAAAAAGGGCCGCTGGGACACTAACGAGGCTGGATAGCCTCCCGAATGCGGAAAAAAGTATATCCGCATCCCCCTGGCATTAAAGTGAACGCCATCAGCCAGAAAGTCATCCGGGTACCACGTAGACAGGGGGACCAAATCCCGCCTAATAGACTTCTTTATCTTCCAATTCACCGCATTTCTTAATGTGTTGAACAAGATAGGATCGAGATTGCAGCAAACCAATTGGATAAGCCATTAACCAATCAACTTAGCCAAGCAATCAACCAGGATAAGATAATTAATTACCACCTCCTTTTTTACAGCACGCCCATTGGTCCAATCCAGCCAACCACGATCCAGGAAAAACCACATGTATATATCGCACAATTCATGTACTCGCACCATACACTTTATTACTAGTGAATAAAAGACCACGGTAAGTCACTTAGGGCACAGAAGAACAGCTGAAAGCCAGATAACCGAAGATAGACCAAGTAAGACAATAAGCCAGTATATTTCAGGGGTGTAAGCCCAACAAACTACTCTATACAATTGCTGACACATAGATATTATTCATCTTCACCAGTCATTTCATCCTTTTTCGGGGGGCGGGAATCAAAATTAACTAGTACGCCAGGGTTGTGTGTGTGACTGAAAGTTGTGTTACCTGTGACTAAACTCTTCATTAGTAATAAAGTTAACTATGCTAAGCACTAGGCTTTTTAACCAATACTTACACTATAAGGGCTCGCCCTTCAAAT
Source organism: Gigantopelta aegis (assembly GCF_016097555.1). Lineage (NCBI taxonomy): Eukaryota > Metazoa > Mollusca > Gastropoda > Neomphalida > Peltospiridae > Gigantopelta > Gigantopelta aegis. The sequence continues at coordinate 29,589,908 of NC_054701.1, read as the reverse complement.
TAGATAACTAGAATAGAACCCCCCCCCCCCCCCCCGCCATTGTGTTCACAACGCTACACAAAGGCGGGGGGGGGGGAGGGGAGGGGTGGTCATGATGACCGTTGGAACCATTAGAATAGGGACGTAAGACAATAAGTACAACCTAAACACCAAACTAGGATTTACACACAGACTACATGCTCACCGCAACAGTACACAGGATGCATTGACTAATGATAACAATGCATCCGCCCCCTATTTAATGGCCCAGCACGTGCTCCAATAAGGAACCGGACAAAAGAATACTGGTTCCGAGTACACAATTGCAATGCACCCGGGGGAGGCCGAACAAAAGAACATCAGCCTCCCCCACCCAATCCCCAAATACTTGCTGCTGCAAAATGTACTTGGTGTCACTAAGGAGGAAACGGAGGACCATGCCAACATCAGCACGTCGATCACCCCGGAACAAACCGCCTTGCCTGCCAGTGTCTACACAATTGCACGAGTCTCCTCTGGCCGGCTCCTGTGCCCACGACAAGCGTGCGCTACAACAGCTTGTTCTGAATGTGCACGTAAAACCCTATGACCTGACCTGACCAGTTGGTAGGCGGATCCAGAGGTACTGTCGGTCCACACGAGGCCTCAGTAGTAATCACTGCAGAGCTGAAGAGAGAGAGTAGGCAACGCCCAGTAGGCGCCCTGTGGTCAAGCCGTTGTCTCTTGGGTCCGCTAAAGTGGATATCCAATCCGTTGGTCCCTTGCGGAAGTACCGCACCTCTAAATTTCACCTGTCTAGGGGCAGTCAGCAATGAACAGAATGGAGACAGCCTTCCAATCATCAATCCAAATCAAGTGTACGTCAAGAGGTCGTCAGTGGCTTCCCAGATAACCCTGCGACTTACTGGTGCGACGCCGCGCCTTTCCCCTGCGCCTATCGTGGGCCACTCCCTAGCACCACTTAATCCGTGCACCTAGAAGAAATTATTGATTTAAATTATAATCCCAAGATTATCGAAATACAAAAATTATCTATCAGAAAACTTACTGTTTCAGGAAGAATTACAGTCCTGAAAACGTTAATAGTTCCTAAATTAATATACCTACTAAAAACATTACCAAATCCAAGCGAACGTTTGCTAAAACATATAAATACATTATTTTTCCAATTTATTTGGAATAGCGGCCGTGAACAACTTAAAAGAAACTTAATAACGCAAGACTATAAAAATGGTGGCATCAAAATGATAAACATAAATAATTTTATGACCGCTTTGAAAAGTTTGTGGATCCGACGGATATTTTTAAATAACCCAAAATGGACCATTTTCTTCGAAGCTTCTACAAATATATCAACACGTGATTTAATTATGTATGGCGACCATTTTCTATACTGTAAAAAATGTTCAATAAAAAATACATTTTGGAGAGACACATTGGTTAGTTGATTAAGGATACGAGAAAAACAAATTCCACTAAACGTAGATGATATTCTCCAGATCAATATTTGGTTCAACAGTCAAATACGTATAGATAAAAAGCCATTTATACTAAAACGATATATCTCAAAAGGTATCTTTATTAACGATTTGTTGAAAGAACAAGGAGACTTTCTAACATATGAACAGTTCACAGAGAAATACGACATAATTACCAATTTTCTGGAATATGCTTCATTGGTCAGTGCTATAAAATCATTCATTTACAACCTAGATAATTTAAAAGATGACGTTTTTATAGCATTACAAAATCCTGTTCTTCCATATAACTTAAAGGTTTTGTTCAAAGATCACAAAGGTTGCAAACATATATATGATTTACTGAACACTCAAACCACCATTCCAAAATCACAAATAAAATATTCTAAAGAAGAATATATCTTTGATATATATGATTGGGAAAAATATTACATTCTACCCTTTAGATCTGTCAAAAGCACAACATTATCTTGGTTTCAGTATAAAATCATACACCGAATTCTTATAACTAAAACATTTCTAAATATGATTAATTATATTGATTCCAATGCCTGTAGTTTTTGCAACAAATCGCCTGGAACCATACAACACCTTCTATTTGAATGTAGTTTAGTACATTCTCTGTGGGAAGCAATAGAAGAATGGATAAGAAATGAAACTGGAATTAATATCACTCTAAGCAGAGACATAGTTATGTTAGGTACGATCAACAATGAAAAAGGTGATTTTGTAAATTGGCTGACTATCAACATAAAATATTATATTTACAGTATGAAAATACAAAAAAGAAATTTACATGTCAGTGCCGCGAAAAATATTCTACAAAATAATTTTGAAATAGAAAAATATATTTATTACAAAAATTGAAGCATTTCATAAGCAATGAACACCCTATAAAACACTCTTTGAAAGAATGTTTTAATTAAAAATAATGCTTTGAAGGTTCACTTGGAAATAGAGTACTAATTAAAATTTTATTCTCTAATACTCTCTCAATATCACACAACTTCTTTATACTTATCTACTGCTGTTGCACCCTCTCTCTCTCTCTGTCTATCTCTGTCTCTCTGTCTCTCTCTCTCTCTCTCTCTCTCTCTCTCTCTCTCTCTCTCTCTCTCTCTCTCTCTCTCTCTCTCTCTCTCTCTCTCCATCCTTTTCCGTCTTATAAATATCATAGAAAGCATTAACATATTTAAATAGCATATTTTGTTTAGATACTATTGTTTAAATATGTACTTTGTAAGGCAGTGACCACGGCTCCCCAATCTGTTCACTTTCTATGTTCTGGTGGCAATAAATCTTTAAAAACAAAACAAAAATCCGTGCAGGTCAGTACAGTTAACGTATGGAAGGCAGAACCTCGGGGATTAAAACACCTTCAGGAAGTTAGTGTTATAACAGCACAGCATCAATTCTATATATCATGTGCAACGAGTGGACGTCAGTGGCGTTTCAAAGAACCCTGCGACTTACTGGTGCGACGCCGCGCCTTACCCCTGCGCCTATCTTTGGCCACTCCCTAGCTACACTTCGTCTATATATTCCAAAACTCAGTATTTATAACTTCCACAATTCTCTCCTAATGCAGTGCACACTAATTGTACGTAATCTTGTTCTACTGCATTTCCTAACGCAATGCGATCTGTCCCGCGTTTCAAATGCAGTGCGTTCTCTGTTAACACAGTGCGCGCTATCTGGACGAAATCTAGGTCGTCTGCGTTTCCTAACGCAGTGCGTTCTCTCCTTGCTCAATGTAGATCACTGCGTCTCTTAAAGGGACATTCCTGACTTTGTTGCAATGCTATAAAGTTTCCGGCTAATAAAACCTTTTTTAATTGTTAGAATGACAATTTACTTACATTTCCTTGTCCAGAATATCTATATCTGTATATCCAATGTGTTTTTGGTCCCCCAAATGTTCGTAGTAGCTCAATATGCATTTTTGCCAAATATGTTTTCGTACGTATCAATTTATTTTTCCCTTCAACCGTCAAATAAAATCTATTTTTAGACGGCGGATTCCCTTCGACTTGTCATGCATTTGAAGCGCATCGCGTGACCTTTTTGTGACGTAGAGCACATGTAAATACCATGCTGCCTGGTCATTTCGTACCCTAGTCATTTCGTACCATTGCAAAAAGTCATTTCGTACCTCAGTTATTTCGTACCATTGTGAGAAGTCTTTCCATACCATAGTCATTTCATACCAGTATATAAAAAACGAATCGACCACAGCATAAAAGCAGTGTTTTTTTTTGTTTTGTTTTTTAAATTTACTTTGACAGTTTGAAAATCAGAACACATTATTGTGCAGCATATCGTTATTGATTTACCATAATACCTGTCAACTGTTATTTCCATTTTACCTGACAAGAGCCGTATTTGGTATGTACTACTAACGGCCAACTTCGATGTTTTCTGAAACTGGCTCCAATTGACCAAAGTGTGCTTTTTTTTACATTCATAATCAATCTAATTAAAATTAGCTCCAAAATTACATGTGGATCTAAAGACAGCCAGTTGGAGCTCATGTCCACCAATCAAAACCTTACTTGCAGAATCCTGCCAGTGATTTAAAAATAATTTGAAAACATTCCGAATTATCCTGAGGGTATACGACATGTTTCGTGTGAATTACGAATGCCTTAAAACATGTTTTATTTCATAAAATAAATAATTTGTAATGTAAAACTGAAGACTGATTTAGTTTTATTTTATTTTATAAATAAATAAATAATTTTTAATGTAAAATTGAAGACTGATAACCCACCCCGTACGTATTGGTATGGTTCGCTGTACTGCGGCCACTAAAATAGACTCGCCCGATATTTTTAGAATTTGTATGCTCCCAAATAACGTTATAAAAGGCGAAGTGTGATTGGTCAATATTTAAATTATTATTTACAGACGAAATGTTACCTGGTCATTGGGGACTACGCAGTGTTGTTAGTTTTAAATCACTGGCAGGATTCTGCAAGTAAGGTTTTGATTGGTGGACATGAGCTCCAACTGGCTGTCCTTAGATACACATGTAATAGTGGAGCTAATTTTAATTAGATTGGTAATATACTCTTCAAAAAAAGAAACGCAAAAGGGTACAAATGGGTTATAACTCCGATTTTATGTTTCCTACCGGTTCATGCTTTGTGAATATAAGGTCATTGCATGTCCCAAACACATTCCCACGGTTACATTCGATAAAACGCAGCTACTGTACAATAAAGTTCCAAAATGTGAATATTCGTAAAAACGCAGCCACGTGCAAACCATGTCACCACTGCACGTGCGTTGTCTGCACGTGCAACATGAACACCGACAGTATAAAAGTGCAGGGTGTTCGCTTGCCTGGCCTCTGTATCTGGCCGACAGTTGACAATCCAGGACATGCCACGTCTCAGTGAACCGCAGAGAAACAATGCCATCGGCCGACTAGACGCAGGCGAATCCAGAACGGCCGTTGCCAGGGCATTCCATGTGTCCCCAAACACCATCTCCAGACTGTGGGACCGTTACCAGCAACATGGATCAACACGTGACCTCCCTAGATCCGGTCGACCACGGGTCACTACCCCCGGGCAGGACTGCTACATCCGGGTACGCCACCTTCGGGAACGATTGACTACTGCCACCTCCACAGCCGCAGCAATACCAGGTTTGCGCAGGATATCCGACCAGACCGTACGGAACCGCCTACGTGAGGTAGGAATTCGTGCCAGACGTCCAGTTCGAGGTGTCATCTTAACACCACAACACCGTCGACTCCGACTGCAGTGGTGCCAGATTCATCGACAATGGCCTCAACTGCGATGGAGACAGGTGTGGTTCAGTGACGAGTCCCGATTTCTGCTCCGACGTCATGATGGAAGATGTCGCGTGTATAGGCGTCGTGGTGAACGTTATGCGGCAAACTGCGTGCAGGAAGTGGACAGATTCGTCGGGGGTAGTGTCATGGTGTGGGCAGCCATCTCACACACTGGCAGAACTGACCTGGTCCACGTGCAGGGCAACCTGAATGCACAGGGCTACATTGACCAGATCCTCCGGCCACACATCGTTCCAGTTATGGCCAACGCCAACGCAGTGTTCCAACATGACAACGCCATGCCTCACACAGCACGTCTCACAACGGCTTTCCTACAGAACAACAACATTAATGTCCTTCCTTGGCCATCGATATCACCGGATTTGAACCCAATTGAGCATCTATGGGACGAGTTGGACCGACGCCTCCGACAGCGACAACCACAGCCCCAGACCCTGCCCGAGCTGGCAGCAGCCTTGCAGGCCGAGTGGGCCACCATCCCCCGGGACGTCATCCGTACTCTGGTTGCTTCAATGGGCAGGCGGTGCCAGGCAGTTGTCAAAACACGCGGAGGCCACACCTGGTATTGACTCCAGATGACCTTGACCTTGGTGGTGTGTCCTATCACTTACTCACAATGGACTAGAGTGAATTGTGAACAATCCTGCAACATTTGGTAATTATCGGACTCACCATTCAATAATTAAATCAATTCTCCAAATGTTACGACAATGTGGTTTTGCGTTTCTTCTTTTGAAGAGTATACATTGGCTGGAATGACAAATAGCTCAATAGGCCCACCGATGGGGATCAATCTGAAAACCGACCGTGCATCAAGTGAGGGCTTTACCACTGGGCTACATCCAGCGCCTCCACACCAAATAAAACATTGTTTTCCCTTTTTGTTGATTTATTAAGAAAACCATATTGGAGTCATGCTACAGACATTCCATTTCTTCTTTATTTTACTTTCTTCTGAAATACTAAACTCTACCTTGTGCTGCGCCTGTTCTGTCGACCGAGCTGCTTTCCGAGACGAGTTTATCCATGAGCCAGGGCAGCAGGTCATCGAACTGTAAATTGCACGGGTTGAAACTGGGGTCTGCAACTGTAAACTGCACGGGTTGAAACTGGGGTCTGCAACTGTAAACTGCATGGGTTGAAACTCGGGTCTGCAACTGTAAATTGCACTGGTCGTAACTGGGGTCTGCAACTTTAACCTGCACGGGTTGAAACTGGGGTCTGCAACTGTAAACTGCACGGGTTGAAACTGGGGTCTGCAACTTTAAATTGCACGGGTTGAAACTGGGGTTGAAACTGGGGTCTGTAACTGTAAACTGCATGGGTTGAAACTGGGGTCTGCAACTGTAAATTGCATGGGTTGAAACTGGGGTCTGCAACTGTAAACTGCATGGGTTGAAACTGGGGTCTGCAACTGTAAACTGCAAGGGTTGAAACTCGGGTCTGCAACTGTAAACTGCACGGGTTGAAACTCGGGTCTGCAACTGTAAATTGCACTGGTCGTAACTGGGGTCTGCAACTTTAACCTGCACGGGTTGAAACTGGGGTCTGCAACTGTAAACTGCATGGGTTAAAACTCGGGTCTGCGACTTTAAACTGCACTGGTCGGAACTGGGGTCTGCAACTTTAAACTGCACGGGTCAAAACTGGGGTCGACTTTAAACTGCACTGGTCGTAACTGGGGTCTGCAACTATAAACTGCACGGGTTGAAACTGGGGTCTGCAACTGTAAAGTGGACACTAAAGTTGATTACTTTACAAACCTGTAAAACATTTGTATTAAGTTAGAATATAGTAAAACAAGAGTCTGAGGCATTGGAATGGGGTAAATCCTTAAACATGGTCTGATGAGCCAATAGGAACGTCATTTTACTAAAAGACAAGTGTCCGAGAACACAAAACAAAAAAAAAAAATCTAATTTAAAAAAACAAAAACAAAAACAAAACAAACAAACAAACAAACAAAAAACATTTAAAAACTAAGTGAAAAGAAATGTCGAAAAAGAAAAACAGAAATCGAATATTTTAATATGTTTATTAACTTAAATTTTAATGTTTATATTTTATCAATTGTTATAGATTTGTTACAATGTAATATAATAATAAAATAAGGTCTCTGTTTAAAACGACATGGTAAAAAGATAATAATTTATGCATAATAATTTATTCTTTCTTTCATTCGTTGCCCGTGTTAACTTGAATTCGTACTTAAATCGCATTAAAGTTCAAGCACGCTATCCTGGGCTTGCTTGCTGCTCGGGTCATGGGTCGGAGTAAATGTTTATTTGTGAGAGAGAAGTCTGTATTGTGCTCACTGAGCCAGTAAAACTCACTCTAGCTGACATCCGGTACTGGAATATGAACCTAGTGTCTATCAGCTTTATGCCACTGGCTTAACACGTTGATTTATTTTTTGGCATCATGATTTGTTCAAGCACGCTGTAGTGAGATAGCTGCCCAGGTGATTGGCCTGAGTCAATGTTTATTTGTTAGTGGTTACTGAGAAAAAAATCTGTGGAGTGGACACTGAACCGCTACTGGGATATGAACCTATAGTATATCCCATATTATGGAAAAAAGCATTCCTTGTGGGAAGGACTATAGACTATCTATCAGTTTTAGGTCGATGGCTTAACCAACACAGCACCCAGGCCACTTTGATCTATTTTTTGGCATCTTGACTCGTATCAAGCTTGGGCATCATAAGCGGCGGATCAAGCACCTGTTCCGTGTAAAACGAAACTGACCCTGGCATGATGGCTATGAGCTTCCCATTGCTGTCTTCGTCCTGAACCAGTTTGATGAAGGCATCACCTACAGCAGACACCCTGGAATGAAACATGCACAAAAACATTCAAACTGACACCAGATAACAATTTAGATCTGTACATCTGTGGGACAGGGTAAAGTGTTTCAACGTGTTTCCTAAACCTAGGTTAACTCTGGATTGTGGAGACAGCTATATAAAGGTTTCAACGTGTTTCCTAAACCTAGGTTAACTCTGGATTGTGGAGACAGCCATATAACGTTTTCAACGTGTTTCCTAAATCTAGGTTAACTCTGGATTGTGGAGACAGCTATATAAAGGTTTCAACGTGTTTCCTAAACCTAGGTTAATTCTGGATTGTGGAGACAGCCATATAAAGGTTTCAACGTGTTTCCTAAATCTAGGTTAACTCTGGATTGTGGAGACAGCTATACAAAGGTTACAACGTGTTTCCTAAACCTAGGTTAACTCTGGATTGTGGAGACAACCATATAACGTTTCAACGTGTTTCCTAAACCTAGGTTAACTCTGGATTGTGGAGACAGCTATATAAAGGTTACAATGTGTTTCCTAAACCTAGGTTAACTCTGGATTGTGAAGACAGCCATACAAAGTTTTCAACGTGTTTCCTAAACCTAGATCAACCTTAGATTTTGGAAATAACCAAAGTTATATAAGATTTTGGCTATAACACTGGGCAGTAAAAGGTTTTAACGTGTAGCTTAAATCTAGGTTAATCTGGATTTTGGAGATAACCTAGGGCTGAAAAGGTTTGCAATATATTATCTAAACCTAGACTAACCATGGAGTTTTTAGAGTTGGCCATGGTCTATATAAGGTTTTCAGCGAGTTATTTAAACTCGGGATAACCTTGGGTTTGGGAGGTAACGTTGGACTAAAGACATTTTCAACCTATTACCTAAATCTATATTAACCCTGGATTTTGGAGTCGACCTGTAGTTATAAAAGGTTTCCAACGTATAACACGTTGCCTAAGCCTAGACTAACCATGGATTTTGGAGTCGACCTGTGGTTATAATAGGTTTCCAACGTATAACACGTTGCCTAAGTCTAGACTAACCATGGATTTTGGAGTCGACCTGTGGTTATAATAGGTTTCCAACGTATAACACGTTGCCTAAGCCTAGACTAACCATGGATTTTGGAGTCGACCTGTGGTTATAATGTTTCCAACGTATAACACGTTGCCTAAGCCTAGACTAACCATGGATTTTGGAGTCGACCTGTGGTTATAATGTTTCCAACGTATAACACGTTGCCTAAGCCTAGACTAACCATGGTTTTTGGAGGTAACCTAGGGCTATATACTATTTTCAACGTGTAAGTCAAACGTAAATCTGCCTCGGCAGTATAGTACTTTTAAAGCTATCGATCGTAAGGTTGGTAGGTATTGGTTCGCACCCTAGTAGTAGCCCCCAGCCAGGGTCCGATTTCACAAAACATTTTCCACGTAAACGTAATTAGGTATACTACTTAGTTTTTATTATAATTACCATTAACAGTACAACAAATATGTATATTTTAAAGTAAGTTTTAAAACGAACACGCTTATAGGCTAAACTACCGGTTAGAACGAACTAATTGTAAAGTTCCGACCCCCCCCCCCCCCCCCCCCCCCCCTATATAGTATTAATAAATTTTAATGTATCTGTACGAACTATGTATTACATTTATAGCTGGTTAGAATGGGGAGGTGGTCGCTATTGAGAGCTTCTAACACCTCCCATTGGGCGTTTGCACCTATATTGTTAGAGGTGATAGTTAGGTTGATGGCGGATGTGCCCAGATAGTCATGTATAAAAGTAGTACTGCCATCGTTGAGACATACTAGATTGTGTGTATTGATGAATTCCTCTAGTATGTCTCCCTGTGCGTCGGAGTGCAGACCTCCCCACAGTGTGCTATGACAATTAAAATCTCCAACAAGAATTAAGTTATTGTTTGAGTTTATGAGTTTATTGTAATCTCTTAACGTTAGTAGGTAAGCTTATCATCAATGTTCCCGGTGGGCTATAAACATTGATGATATCAATAGGCATTTATTTTATCGTTTTGTATATTAAGTCCTAGGACTTCTAAGTTTTTATTAATAGAATCATATTTAATTTCGGTATGCGGTATGATATTTTTAATTAGAGTGGCTATTCCACCTCTGGTACTATTTTCTCTATTTTTATAATAACTTGTATATCCTGGAATTTTAAATACTTTTTTTTTTTATATATATATATTCTTTAGTGCCAATTCCTAGCCAAGTTTCTTGCAGGCAAATTATATCTGGCTTGATGTTGCTAGTGCTAATGAGTTGAATGAGTTCGGCACCATGTCCCATTGAATGGAGGCCTTTAGCGTTCCATTGGAGAACGCTAAGGCCCTTATTTCCTATGTTTGAATTATTAGCGGGGACGTATGGAGACTTGTCTCCCATGACGCCGGCCCGATGTTTTTTTACGTTTTTAGTTATTTTTAGATTTAATTAGGTTAATTTTGGGGGGTAATTAGGCTAGCTTTAAATGTTGATATCTCCTGTACTAGAGTTTGAATGATGGATTTGAGTTCACTAACTTCTGACGGTGAGTTGGTTTTTAGTTTTTCTGCATAGGAGCAGTTTTGATTAACTGTAGGAACTGACTTAACGCTAAAAGTTTTTTGGTTGCCTGGTTTATTTGTTTGTTCGCTAGTTCTGTTTAATTTGCGAAGCGCCTTCTGGTAGTGGTGGCATCTGGTGTCGTGAGCCATGTGCCGGCTAAGGCAGTTAGGGCATTGCACAGGTCTGGTACAGGGTGAGTTGCGTGATGATCTTTCATGTTTCTGTCCACACCTGTGACAGGTGGGAAGTTCTCTGTGATGGCGACACTTAGGCGCACTATGTCCCCACTGCTGAGTAAGTGGAAACATTTACTGGGCTTACGTTCATAGGGCGTGAGCTGGTAATGGCGCCCTTGAACGCATATGCGCTGGTCAGTATTGCTGATTGAAGCAGCTATTAAGACATACCCATTTGACCAAGTGGTCGCCTCCCTCAGGTTCAAGTGAGGGTTATCCCTTCTGAGCGTCTTCAATGTGGTCGCTTCTGCTGGGATGGGATTTAGTTTTATAATCCACTTGGTGCTGAGAGGGGGTGGGGTGTTTCCAGTTGTTGTGGCGGGGGCTGGGGGTTCCCTGTTAATTTGTGGTTGGGATTGTCTGAGTCCCCCAGCTTTAACTGGAATTTCCTTGTAGAAAGGCCCTGGAGTTTGGGGACCTGGCTGTGAACCGGACTTTCTATCTGCAAAAATGGCGTCTTTAATAGTGCTCTACGTACAAGAACTATGGATGAAAAAGACTGACTGAAACCAAAACTCTCATCCACAGTGTCAGGAAGTTAATCGTGTTATGGGGGCGCGACATAGCCCAGTGGTAACGCGCTCGCTCGATGCGCGGTCGGTTTGGGATCGATCCCCGTCGGTGGTCCCATTGGGCTATTTCTCGCTCCAGCCAGTGCACCACGACTGGCATATCAAAGGCCGTGATATGTACTACCCTGTATGTGGGATGGTACATCAATATCTGTGTGGTACTTAACCATATGTCTGATGCCATATAACTGTAAATAAAATGTGTTGCGTGCGTCGTTAAATAATACATTTCCTTCCTGTTTAATCGTGTTATTAATACTCGGTGTCACATTATCGACATTCAGTGTCACTTTACTGACATTCAGTCTCACATTACTGACATTCAGTCTCACATTACTGACATCCAATGTAACATTTCTGACAACCGGCCTCGGTGGTGTCGTGGCAGGCCGTCGGTTTACAGGTTGGTAGGTACTGGGTTCGGATCCCAGTCGAGGCATGGGATTTTTAATCCAGATACCGACTCCAAACCCTGAGTGAGTGCTCCGCAAGGCTCAATGGGTAGGTGTAAACCACTTGCACCGACCAGTGATCCATAACTGGTTCAACAAAGGCCATGGTTTGTGCTATCCTGCCTGTGGGAAGCGCAAATAAAAGATCCCTTGCTGCCTGTCGTAAAAAGAGTAGCCTATGTGGCGACAGCGGGTTTCCTCTGAAAATAGTGTCAGAATGACCATATGTTTGACGTCCAATAGCCGATGATAAGATAAAAAATCACTGTGCTCTAGTGACGTCGTTAAATAAAACAAACAAACTTTACATTTCTGACATTCAATCTCACATTACATTACATTACATTACATTACTTCTATGTACTTTACGAAGCTAAAAATTAAAAACGTCACTGAAATTTGGTCTACAGTTCCAAGTTGTTGTTTTTTTAAATTTTCTCAGCAAATATTATAAATGTTTTACATAGCCCTTCATAAGGTGTTCTTAAAGAGATGTATCTAATTTGATTGTGTTTAAATCTGGCATTCTTTTAATTTCCGGTCTGGGATCGATCCCCGTCGGTGGGCCCATTGGGCTATTTATTGCTCCAGCCAGTGCACCACGACTGGTATATCAAAGGCCGTGGTATGTGTTATCCTGTCTGTGGGATGGTGCATATAAAAGACTTCTTGCTGCTAATCGAAAAGAGTAGCACATGAAGTGGCGACAGCGGGTTTCCTCTCAATATCTGTGTGGTCCTTAACCATATGTCCGACGCCATATAACCGTAAATAAAATGTGTTGAGTGCGTCGTTAAGTAAAACGTTTCCTTTCTTCCTTCTTCTTTTAATTTCAGAATGCAGTTATTTGGGAAACTAATTTGGCCATGGAACACATGCGTAAGGATAAAGGAGGTAGAGGAGGTGTGATAATAAATACGGCTTCAGTAGTAGGTGAGTAATAATGTGTAATATTAATTACATAAGATATATATATATAGCAGATACCTCCACTAAGAGGATTAGACCCACGAACTCTCTGTATGAGACTTCCAGTGCTCATCCAACTTATATATATATATATATATATATATATATATATATACATACATACATACATACATACATACATATACACACACACACACACACACACACACACACACACACACACACACACACATATATATATATATATGCAACTGGTTGCACAAATTGCTACAAATGATCCTTAGCCCTTAGTCGTCCAGTGTGTCACCTCCTGACTGACGATGGGGACGGTGTGGAATGACTGGTGAGCCTTCCATGGCACACAGGAAACAGATTTGTACATTTGGACATGCTGATGACCCAGGGGCCTGAAGGTGGGACTTATATTGAGCCAATCTTAAAAAACCTTCTTCTCTACATCCAGAAATGATATAACAAATAGTCTTCCTATAATATGTAAATATGAAAAGATCGTTTATCTAATTTTTTAATGTCATTAATGTTTGTCCCCTGGAAGTGGTGACGTTTACTATAGTTATAGTGAAATGCATTATATATAATAAGAGTTTGTGAATCACTATGGCGTGTTGCAACCCCTTCCCTCGGCCCCCAGCAAACACACACCCCCCCCCCCCCCCTCCCCTTTACATATCATTCCTACGGTTATGCCATTTTTACTAGATACAGCCCTGGGAACCTGTTCTTTTAAACATTTAGTTTTCTCTGTTTTTTGTTTTTTTTAGGTTTGGCACCATTTTTCTGGTTTCCAGTCTATACGGCTACGAAACATGCGGTAGTTGGATTTACTAAAAGCTGGGCGGTTAGTAGAAGTCATTCATCTATTCAGGAGTGGGACATTAGCTCAGTGGTAAAGTACTCGCCTGATGCGCGGTCGGTCTGGGATCCATTCCCGTGGGTAGGCCCATTGAGCTATTTCTCGATCCAGCCAGTGCACAACCACTGGTATATGAAAGGCCATGTTATGTGATATCCTGTCTGTCTGATGGCGTATAGGCCTATAAAAGATCCTTTGCTACTAATGGAAAAATGTGTAGGTTTTAACTTCATTTATCTATTCTGTGCGAATCAGGTTAAACTTCAACTTAAACATATTCGTAATACGAACGAGTCTACCAAAGCTGAACAATTATTTCTTTTAAATGTATTCTTAGATTATCTTTAAACATTTGTCTTTCCAATAATCCTACAAATCACGTGGTAGTGTACGCGTCAGGGTTGGGTGGCTGGGGTGGGTGGTTGTTGAACACATAAGCGTATGGGATATCACTGTAAATTTTAAGGTGCTACATTTCCACATAAGCACTTTGTGTGACATAAAGTAGCACAGAAATCAGAGAGACCAATTACATACATGTACTAGCATGTACTTACCACAAACAATAAAAAAAGGCATCCACGCATACACACACACACACACACACACACATATTTATATACACAGAACAGATAGATACACACATTGCTGCCCTATGTCATACGCCAATAACTGACTCCATTGTGTACTATTTCCAACAAAGCTTAGTGTTCCACGACTGGTATATCATAGAACATCACGGTGAACTATTTGCTAATAAGTAACAAGAGCAGTTTGTGTGGCATCTGTGAGTTTCTTCTCTAGCATTGTAGACGAAGTGTCATAATGACTGATGTTTGACATCCAGTAAGAGGGAACAAATTTTGGTTTAGGCAATTTTGAGATATGTAGAATATTTCCTTGAAAATTATTAAAAAGAGGATAATTTAAGGAACTTTTTATTTACTTACCCAAAAGCTAAAAATAGTAACAATTTTGCATAAAAATCAGCAACGGGCTAATTTGGCAATGGACAGCCTGGTGAGCGCTGCAGTAGCCAGTGATCTAATAATAGAAGTTGAGAGCAAAGAGTCCATAACTGTTATTATTTGTTATGTATTGTCCAGAGGCGGATCTGGGGGGCCTAAATTTTGCGACAGTTATAATTTTATTATATATTAATTTTCATCCCCCTCCAAACCTCCCCCAAAGTTCCCTTGGCATTCCGCCTCACGTCATTGGGGCCCCCTAAATGGATTTTCTGGATCCGCCACTATAGTCTATGGAAGAAAGGGATAATACATGCATATCAGTCAGTTATTTGAGAAAACCTAGATGGGATGTCGATTTTTGCCCACCACTGAGATTTGTAGAGCTAACAGTTGTTGACATTATAAGGCAGTTCACGACTGGTATATCAAATGCCGTGGTATGTGCTATCCTGTCTCTGGAATGGTGCATATTGAAGGCCCCTTGCTACTAATGGAAATATTACCAAATGTTTGACATCCAATAGCTGATGATTAATGAATCAATGTGTTCTAGTGGTGTCGTTACACAAAACATTTTATAAGAGAGTTAGACTGTAATTCATGAAATTATATGACAAGTCAATGTAAATTAGGCCTACAATATTTTACTTTTTAAAATTGATTTCCTTTGCATATGTTCCAGTCAAATCCAAATATGCCCAGCATGGGAGTGAGGTTGGCCTGCCTGTGTCCATCTGCTGCAGACACAAATCTTATCCATCCAAAACCAGATCAATGTATTTGCTACGACAGTCTAATGGCCTATTTGGACGTTCTTGAAATCGTTCCGTAAGTAGGCGTTTGAATCATTAAATCAGTTTATGAAGTACATGTATGTATGTGTTCGTGTATATATATATATATATATACACACACACACACACACAGTAAAGTACTTTTATAACGAACTGCAAGGGACTAGGACTATCGGTTCGTTATAGCAGTAGTTCGTTGTAAAAATTTACAGAAGTTAGCCGTTTTCATTTAGGAAGTCGGCCATTTTGGATTTTTCAAATTTAAACACCATGAACACAAGAATTAGTCGTGGGTTTTTTTAATATTTCATTTATTATAACCAATAGAAGCAAAATATGCAAATAAATACAACATGTTGAATCAAATTCAGTCAGTCACGTTTTGAAACAAAGTTGCTTATTTTTGTCTGCGTAGTGAGTGTCATGTCGGCTACATCAACTACTATGGAAAAACAGTGTTATCGTGTCCGTCATGATTGCGCATCTACCGAATACTGTTCAACATTTCATAATATTTGTGTTACCTACCTTCAAAACATTTAACGCTAATTACAATGCCTGTATAGTGAGTTTCACGTGTCAGTCTTATTGTTGGAAACCGGCACCTAAACAAGCACACAATAGCAGTGAAGCGAGAACAGACGGTTCCATACATTAATCCCTTAATTGATACCAATCTTCTGCGTGACGACAAGCGGACGTTATCTGATTGGACTTATCAATGCAAACTGTTTGAATGCATTGTCACTATTGCTACTGACTGATAATATGCAAGTGACTGTCAAGGAAGCAATGGGGACTTAAACAAGCGAACAATTATGATCGGTTTGCTGTATATGCACTAATTTACACTGAAATTAACAATTTTGACAAAAAAATGGGTTCGTTTTAACAGTTAATTCGCTATACATAGTTCGTTCTATACATTAAAATGTATTAATACTATATAGGGGGGGGGGGGGGGAGAGAGAGAGGATCGGGACTTTACAATTAGTTCGTTCTAACCGGTAGTTTGTTATAAGCGTGTTCGTTCTAAAAGTACTTTACTATACATATTTGTTGTACTGTTAATGGTAATTATAATAAGAACTAAGTAGTATACCTAATTACGTTTACGTGGAAAATGTTTTGTGAAATCGGACCCTGGCTGGGGGCTAGTACTAGGGTGCGAACCAATACCTACCAACCTTACGATCGATAGCTTTAAAAGTACTATACTGCCGAGGCAGATTTACGTTTGACTTATACGTTGAAAATAGTATATAGCCCTAGGTTACCTCCAAAAACCATGGTTAGTCTAGGCTTAGGCAACGTGTTATACGTTGTGAACATTATAACCACAGGTCGACTCCAAAATCCATGGTTAGTCTAGGCTTAGGCAACGTGTTATACGTTGGAAACATTATAACCACAGGTCGACTCCAAAATCCATGGTTAGTCTAGGCTTAGGCAACGTGTTATACGTTGGAAACATTATAACCACAGGTCGACTCCAAAATCCATGGTTAGTCTAGGTTTAGACAATATATTGCAAAACCTTTTCAGCCCTAGGTTATCTCCAAAATCCAGATTAACCTAGATTTAAGCTACACGTTAAAACCTTTTACTGCCCAGTGTTATATCCAAAATCTTATATAACTTGGGTTATTTCCAAAATCTAAGGTTGATCTAGGTTTAGGAAACACGTTGAAAACTTTGTATGGCTGTCTTCACAATCCAGAGTTAACCTAGGTTTAGGAAACACATTGAAAACTTTGTATGGTTGTCTCCACAATCCAGAGTTAACCTAGGTTTAGGAAACACGTTGTAACCTTTATATAGCTGTCTCCACAATCCAGAGTTAACCTAGGTTTAGGAAACACGTTGAAACCTTTATATGGCTGTCTCCACAATCCAGAGTTAACCTAGGTTTAGGAAACACGTTGAAAACGTTATATGGTTGTCTCCACAATCCAGAGTTAACCTAGGTTTAGGAAACACGTTGTAACCTTTGTATAGCTGTCTCCACAATCCAGAGTTAACCTAGATTTGGGAAAAACGTTGAAACCTTTATATGGCTGTCTCCACAATCCAGAGTTAACCTAGATTTAGGAAACACGTTGAAATCTTTATATGGCTGTCTCCACAATCCAGAGTTAACCTAGGTTTAGGAAACACGTTGAAAGCTTTATATAGCTTTCTCCACAATCCAGAGTTAACCTAGGTTTAGGAAACACGTTGAAACACTTTACCCTGTCCCACAGATGTACAGATCTAAATTGTTATCTGGTGTCAGTTTGAATGTTTTTGTACATGTTTCATTCCAGGGTGTCTGCTGTAGGTGATGCCTTCATCAAACTGGTTCAGGACGAAGACAGCAATGGGAAGCTCATAGCCATCATGCCAGGGTCAGTTTCGTTTTACACGGAACAGGTGCTTGATCCGCCGCTTATGATGCCCAAGCTTGATACGAGTCAAGATGCCAAAAAATAGACCAAAGTGGCCTGGGTGCTGTGTTGGTTAAGCCATCGACCTAAAACTGATAGATAGTCTATAGTCCTTCCCACAAGGAATGCTTTTTTCCATAATATGGGATATACTATAGGTTCATATCCCAGTAGCGGCTCAGTGTTCACTCCACAGATTTCTTTCTCAGTAACGACTAACAAATAAACATTGACTCAGGCCAATCACCTGGGCAGCTATCTCACTACAGCGTGCTTGAATAAATCATGATGCCAAAAAATAAATCAACGTGTTAAGCCTTTGGCATAAAGCTGATAGACACTAGGTTCATATCCCAGTACCGGATGTCAGCTAGAGTGAGTTTTACTGGCTCAGTGAGCACAATACAGACTTCTCTCTCACAAATAAACATTTACTCCGACCCATGACCCGAGCAGCAAGCAAGCCCAGGATAGCGTGCTTGAACCTTAATTCGATTTAAGTACGAATTCAAGTTAACACGGGCAACGAATGAAAGAAAGAATAAATTATTATGCATAAATTATTATCTTTTTACCATGTCGTTTTAAACAGAGACCTTATTTTATTATTATAATACATTGTAACAAATCTATAACAATTGATAAAATATAAACATTAAAATTTAAGTTAATAAACATATTAAAATATTCGATTTCTGTTTTTCTTTTTCGACATTTCTTTTCACTTAGTTTTAAAATGTTTTTTGTTTGTTTGTTTGTTTTTTGTTTTTTTAAATTAGATTTATTTTTTTTGTTTTGTGTTCTCTGACACTTGTCTTTTAGTAAAATGACGTTCCTATTGGCTCATCAGACCATGTTTAAGGATTTCCCCCATTCCAATGCCTCAGACTCTTGTTTTACTATATTCTAACTTAATCCAAATGTTTTGCAGGTTTGTAAAGTAATCAACTTTAGTGTCCACTTTCACGGGTTGAAACTGGGGTCTGCAACTTTAGTTGCAGACCCCAGTTT
The DNA here is from genome assembly GCF_016097555.1 of Gigantopelta aegis. NCBI lineage: Eukaryota > Metazoa > Mollusca > Gastropoda > Neomphalida > Peltospiridae > Gigantopelta > Gigantopelta aegis. Next base: position 29,570,984 of record NC_054701.1, on the reverse strand, counting down.
TAACCCGTGCAGTTTACAGTTGCAGACCCCAGTTTCAACCCGTGCAGTTTACAGTTGCAGACCCCAGTTTCAACCCGTGCAGTTTACAGTTGCAGACCCCAGTTTCAACCGGTGCAGTTTACAGTTGCAGACCCCAGTTTCAACCCGTGCAGTTTACAGGTGCAGACCCCAGTTTCAACCCGTGCAGTTTACAGTTCGATGACCTGCTGCCCTGGCTCATGGATAAACTCTTCTTGGAGAGAGCTCGGTCGACAGATCAGGCGCAGCACAAGGTAGTTTAGTATTTCAGAAGAAAGTAAAATAAAGAAGAAATGGAATGTCTGTAGCATGACTCCAATATGGTTTTCTTAATAAATCAACAAAAAAGGAAAGCCATGTTTTATTTGGTGTGGAGGCGCTGGATGTAGCCCAGTGGTAAAGCCCTCACTTGATGCACGGTCGGTTTTCAGATTGATCCCCATCGGTGGGCCTATTGAGCTATTTGTCATTCCAGCCAGTGTATTATAACAGGTATATCATTGAAGGCCATGGTATGTGCTATCCTATCTGTGGGATGGTGCATATTAAAGATCCCATGCTACTATGTAAAAATGTGGCAGGTTTCCTCTGATGACTACGAGTCATAATTACCAAATGTTTGACATCCATTTGCCGATAAATAATTAATCGATGTTCATTAAACTACACAAACTTTCTTTCTTTTTATTTGGTGTGGAGTAGTATAAGTTACATGTAGGCTTTGGTATGTCTGTGTATCAAGACTGCTGTATGTTTTTTAATCTATACTACTCAAAAGAATTTAAGGGTCAGACGATATTTTCGACATTATTTTCTGAATGTCAATTATATTACCTAGACCATAATGTCACGCATGGTATTGTTCCATTTTGACGAAAGTGGGTCTAAGCAACCCATAAATGAATTAAAATCCACTGTCATTGACACTGTCGACTAGTTCTAATGGCGAAAACATGCTTACATTTGAACGTAAATTAGGGCGAAAGCGAAAGGTCTGCTAAGTGTCCATAACTTGCTTTTTCACAAAGCGCTTCATTTGTACGCTTTGCATATGTATTCCATGTTCCCAATGCTGAATTTCCGTATAATTGGAGCTTGCGTTCGTGTACGGTGCACACTCCAAATTCGACAATGGTACGACGTCAACTAACTATCGAAGATCGAGGAAGGGCTATTGCTTGGCTTCAGGATGGCAATACGCAAAGAAATGTTGCTCTGAGACTTGGTGTCAGTCAGAGTGTTGTTGGCCGACTGTGGCAACGGTACCAAGCAACGAATTCTGTTCGAAATTGTCCACGTTCGGGAAGACCCCGAAGCACTACAAATAGAGAGGACCGCTACATCACCAATATGGCTCTACGTCAACGCACAACCACTGCACGCCGATTACGTGACAATCTGCGGACTGCGACTGGAAATCGAGTGTCTGATCAAACCATACGCAATCGTCTGAGAGCCAATAATCTACGCTGCCGTCGCCAGGCTGTTCGACCACCACTCCTACCACGTCACAGAACGGCCAGCCGTCACTGGTGCACACTTCATCTGCGGTGGCAACGTGTTCATTGGGGTCGAGTGATGTTCACTGATGAGTCCAGGTTTCGTCTCCAGTTCAACGACGGTCGGGTTCGTGTCTACAGACGTCCTGGGGAGCGCTTCGCTGACGTTAACGTTAGACAACGTCACCGTTTCGGTGGTGGCAGCGTCATGGTGTGGGGCGGCATCTCTATCCACCACAGGACCCCCCTCTATGTGGTGGATGGCAATCTGAATGGAATCCGCTATCTGAATGAGATTATCCGGCCGTTGGTTCTCCCAGGCCTTCAGCAGATTGGCGGCGGGGAAGTTCTGCAGGATGACAATGCCAGACCCCACCGCGCCAGGGTGGTAACGGACTTTCTCAGACAACAAGGTATCGCCAGGATGGATTGGCCAGCATATTCGCCTGACTTGGCCCCAATAGAGGACGCCTGGGACGAATTAGGCAGGAGAGTTCGGGATAACCATGCCCCTCCGGCCAACCTTCATGATCTGGGTCAACTTCTTATGGCAGAGTGGCAGGCCATTCCCCAAGAGTTCTTCAGACGTCTGATCAACAGCATGAGGCAACGATGTGTCGAGTGTATTCGCGCCAGGGGTGGATTCACACACTATTAAACGAATGTTCTAATGTGTAAAATCCATGTTTGACAACCTTCAACTTTGACAGCATGTCATGTGACTTTCTTGTATACAGTGACGTTTATTTGTAAATATGGAACAATAAATTAAATTTTTGGTGTAGTTTACATCATCAATCTAATACACTCTGAAACTTATTTGGTTATAAATTTTTGACCCTTAAATTCTTTTGAGTAGTATACATAATGGAGGGACGTAGCTCAGTGGTACAGCGCTCGCCTAATGTTTTACCAGTAGGGGAGAGTTGCCGGGATTGGACCCCTTAAGAAAGAATGGTTGTGCAAGTTAGACAAATAGAGCAATCAGCAGGAAAGTAGTTCCTTCATTGTTGTTGGGGCATACAATACGCATTGATGCAACATATTTTGTAGAAAGTTTAATTATTCCAGGTAAATTTTAAAAACAAATTTAAACCCAAAATGGTCCAATCGTGGATTCTACTACCACGATTGGACCACTTTGGAGTTTTTAAAAAAATCAAATGCCTTCAATTAAACCAGAATCCAGCACATACATTGTCAAAAAACATTGCTAGAAAATCAAACTGGACAGTATGAAGAGTTCAAATAAAAAATTTAATGCTAAAACGAAAGTGGTCCGATCGTGGAATCTGCTACAGTAACTAAAATTGGGCATGAACCTCTCTTGGGTTTGAAAAATATCAGTTCCTTCTTTTGGATAATTAGACACAGTACGAACTATGGCTACTTGCAAAAAAGAAAGAAATAGCTTTATTAAAATATAATTCGTTCATGAATCAAAATAGAATCCTGGATTGGACCACCGATTCCTCGATTGGATCACGCAGAAAGGTTCTTTTTGATGTTTGTTTTACTCATAAACGTGCTTAAAATTTCATTTTTGATGCATAAATTAACTGGTATCATATTTGGCGGTTGGCACGATCACCAAAATACCAGGTCAAAACATTATGGTCCAACTGAGGAACTGGTCCAATCCCAGGAATTCATTTGGTCCAATCGTGGTTTTACCATAGTTATAAATAGATGCTGACCTACATGTACACATGCGTAACATCTTGGCACTTGTTTTATCACTCACAATAACAAACCTTTATGTATCGTTATGACGTAATTTAACACTTCTAACTATGTTCATATTGCTCCATAGATGTTTTTTCCAAGAATAGTATTAGATGATACATGCATAAATGTTACTTTTATTGATAAATAAAAAAATATTACCTTTTTCGACTCGATTGGTTCAAGGTCAATAGCGGCGTGTGTACAGATTAATATATTGACTAGATGGCCTCAGACCACAATTAATTTCGCTATATGTTTCTATATAGCCTTAGTGGCTATAACATTTTTATTAATATCAGCAGGCCCGTGAAGTTTTGTATGTACCTTTGCCTGCATGGGGGACACATACCCTGAAAAGGACAACCCCTGTTGTCCAGCTCTTTCTCCCAGCATATTGGTTTAAACAGACACACCCTCTAAACCAGGCCGGAGTACACCCATTTTACACAAAAAGCACTACTTTTGCATGGGCCGGAATTACCACAAACAAGTCTTCAATGTCAACAAGTTACACATGTTTACAAACTACATGCTATCCCCTGTCACTTCAGTCAAACAGTTGCCACTTCATAGCTGTCTGCCATGAAATAATCACAGTCAAACAGCAGACTACTTGCGCGGTGAAACTTCCGGATTTTGGACAACCAAATGGGAAGATAACTGTAATCTGAGGCCAGATGGCGCTACTGTCACAATTTGAATGAAAATACAGTTCTGGTCCAATTGAGGCACTGGTCCAATCCCGGCAACTCTCCCCTAGTCATAAAATAAAACTGCTATATTTTTCAATTATCAGCAAGCATTGTTTATATGCACTTCCCCACCGGTAGGGTAGCATATACCACAAGCTTTGATATGACTATAGGGCATTGGGTTGGGACTGGGGGAAAACCAAACATTTCTTTCTTTCTTTTTGTTCTCCCCATGACCTGTGAAGAAAAGGAAACTTCGGATATTTTACTGCTCATTTCAGGTCCCCGTAGCGCAGTGGATAACGCGCTGGACTTCTAATCCAGAGGTCGCGGGTTCGAATCCCGCCGGGGATGGCCAAAATATGTTTTTATTGTTCTAATAAAGGGACATCTGGTCAATATGGGTGACGAATGAAAGAAAGAATATCTTGGAAAGCCAGCCCACTGCGCCCAGGATAACATGCTTAAACCTTAATTAGATTTAAATACGAATTCAAGTAGGCCTAAATAATAGCAGCAAATGAAAAAAAGAATAGGTTATCAAATAGATGGCGTATTGTTTTACTAAAAACGTTTCTACCTATTTATCATGGTTTCATGTTGATAAAAAGAGAATAATACATGAGTTAGATATCATTTATCTTACAACGAGTTGTTTTAAAATGTATCTAACGAGCAAAACCGGGTTGGATACGTTTTTAAACAACGAGTTGGATACGTTTTTAAACAACGAGTTGCAAGATAAATGGTATCTAACGGACACGAATATATTATTCTATTACTTAAATATCCTTTTAAAAATCAGGTTTTAAGCAAATTCTAATATCGTTTTCGACTAAAAGTTATTTACAGCCCGTGCGCTTGTAGCTAACGTACGCGTCAAATGATTGTCAGGTTAACGATACGTCACAGTGTAATCGATTTCGACCGTGCTGTTTTTCATTGGGTGTATGGCATTGGTGACATGGTCATCGCCTAGGAGCAGCCAGTCGTATGTCTTGAGATTTTTAACACACGTACATCAAAATAACGAATGATGTTTCCCACCAACGCGTGTGTAAGAAATATCTATCTCATAAAGAGTTGTTTTAAAACGTATCTAACGAGCGAAAGCGAGTTTGATACGTTTTAAACAACGAGTTGTGAGATATATGGTATCTAACAGACACGAATGTATTCTATTTCTTACATATCCTCAAAAACCATGTTTTAAGCAAATTTTTCTACCGAAAGTTATTTACAGCCGTTGCACTTGTAGCTGACTTACGCGTCACAGATACATGCTTGTCAGGTTAACTATACGTCAAAGTGTAATCAATTTCCATCGCACTGTTTTTTGTATTGGACGTATGACATTGGTAACCGAGGAGCAGCCAGTCATGTTTTGAAATTGTTTACACACGTACGTGTGTAAACAAGTATGCGTTATCATAAATAACACATGATGTTCTCACCAACGGGCGTGTAAGAAATATCTTTAGTCGATAAGATGTTAAAATTAAGAAAAAAATGAGAAAAAAAAGAAAGTTTGTTTTGTTTTGTTTAACGACACCACTAGAGCACATTGATTTATTAATCATCGGCTATTGGATGTCAAACATGTGGTCATTTTGACACAGTCATAGAGATGAAACCCGCTACATTTTTCCATTAGTAGCAAGGGATCTTTTATATGCACCTTCCCACAGACAGGACAGCCATGTAAGAATGCGTAGTGGTTCGTTTGTAACCCCTATATAGCTGTTTGGCAGTAGTAATGCTAATATGAATAAATGTTGTCATCCAGATTCGGGCCTTTTTGTTTAATTCGGGGAAAGATCAGTTTGACCTCTAGGCCTACATGGCTGGGAGCCCGTACGTCTATGATTGTTTGATCATTGTAAACAGCGTTGGTTTAATCGTGCTATTTGTCGTACATCGGATTGGTTACCGTCACGGTGTCGGATTGCAGATTGCTGCCAACCCACACGAGCAGGTCAAAGTCTATCTGTATTAGTCGGCACACCGCTAGTACTTTTAATTCACATTTAATACGACTAGGCCTACTGAAAACATACGAATCGGCGCTTCGGCTATGATGGAAATATCCAAGAAAGTATTTTTCATAACGGGAGCGGCTCAAGGCCTTGGCAAGGGGTTTGCAGATGCAGTGCTGAAAAGGGGTGGAAAGGTAATTTAATGTCTTACCGGGTTGAACCCATTGAATTGTGTGGGGTGGGTGGGTGGATGATAAATGTTTATCACGGCTCTATGCACTTTTTCCATGGATTGACTATAAGATTTTTTTTTTCTGATTTTTTTTTCACGTTTTCATATTTGATATGTTATGTTGAGTGTTACTCTACACTGTTTTGTTAAATTTTGAATTTTTTGAATTTATGTTTTTACATACCAGAACCTTTGTTTGACATCCAATAGAGTCCTTTTTGAAAAACCATCGCGAGTGAAAAATGGCACACCTCATAACGCTTAGGCAAGTGAAAAATCGCACCCATCAAAATGCTAAGGCGAGCGAAAAACCAAGCATTATTAATTTATGAAGTAATTGGTATCGTCCGTGGACCTGTTTCGGTGAGGTTCCTGTTTCGGTAGTTGCGTCGTCTGTGCGCTATACAACGTGCAAACTATATTTGAATATTTCTGACGTTGTTGACTTTTGCATGGGGAAAGTAAACAAACGTCTGTCATATTCACAGAAATGTTCGTAAAAATAAAGTTAAAACGAGCAAAGAAAACAAGATTGAACTTAACCTACTCATTAACATGGCACATTTCTTAATACCTTTTTTTAATGATTTTTATAAGGACTATAATTTGAAAGATAACTTAATTTTAAAAATATTTTTGTCTGTTCTCTGCTGTACTGCTATCTGGTTATTGAAATCACATGATTGTCACGGCATCTGCTGGTAAAACTCTATTTACAGATACTTGCTAAAAATATATGGTCCTAATATGTCTTAACATAAATATCTTTCTGGATATACATGTATGTTTATATATTCATTAAAACTCACAATGCAGCTTGTATCTTTTAACTAAACAATTTTACCATTATAACCATTCATTTGTTAAACTTATAACACAATTGCAAGACATCAGAATTGTTATATTCGTTTTCCTTTATTGAAGAACATACATGTTTTCATAAAACACTGAAAAGTTTTGTGTTGGAAAGTTTTTGCTGTAAGCTATACCACTAAACGTTTCACTCACCGAAACAGGTTACGTAGTTAACACTATTTACTGCTGCTGATGCATGTTACAGTTTATGATGGACGTGCGGTAAACTTAGCTACTTACGGTCAGTTTAGTGCACATTGGAAGGTTTTCAGTTTGGTGATGTTAACAAACTGTGCGGTTCTGTTTTTCACACTTTTGGTAGATAAAACAGGGGATATTCATTTGGAAGGCAAGACAGAGCATAATGATATCAGAGCCCTCGACTGTGACTACGACTGACTTGCAGCATGCAATGCGTGCAGGATCAACAATTGTCTCTTTCTTCTGTAGATCTGCCATTCTGTCATCTTGTAGCAGGTTTCTTCGCAGGTCACATACATGCCTTGCAGTATGGCACTGTATCATGGGAATGTTCATTTTTGCACCAAGAACATGACGAAGCTGGTCTTGTTGCAGGAACTGCACATGAACGTTCTCCATTGCTAAATGTTGTGTCTCACTGCAAGGCTGTTGTACTGAAGTGTTGTTCTAGCACCACGGTTGAGTCTTTCAGCATCTTTGATTGACGGCTGCCAGTATGCATCAACGACAACATCAACCCTGTGATTCTTTCCACTCATGCAGGAACAGGGACAACTGTGCAAAGGCTTTGTTGTCATTAATCTTCTGTTTTTTTCACATTCAATTCTTTATTCACTCAGACCATATACACGGTACATGGGGTAATATAATAATATAATATTTACAAAGTGAGCAAGTTACAGACATTTATTACCCATATGGTCTCAAATATACGGGGTAATATTTTTTCGATCTCTGCACAGTGTGCAGATTGCTTCTACAGCCACTGATTGGCTGGCTTAAAAATCACGATGTTTGGTTGGTTGCTTGTCATGGCCGGAACTTCACTTTCATTCATATAATGTTTCCATTCATGAGTCAGTTTACACATACGTTATACGATATACAAAGATTTACAAAAACAAATGGACTCACTTGTTTCGTAAACATGAAATGGTATATTTTCATAAGCAGCGGCTTTAGTAATATATAAAAATAATTATTTTCAAATGCAAATATAGTCGTATTATTTTGTACTGTAAACATTTGGCTGTAAAAAGAACGCCGTTATGCTATGATGTCACTTACATTACGTCATGTAATGTGCGTAAGATTATATGACGTAATGGCTGATGGCTTTGTTGTAGACTGCAGAGGAATTTTTACATTAAAAATCAGTTAAAATTGACAATGGGTAATAAAGAGAATAACCAACTCGCTACGAGGAGTTACGAATTTTCTGTCCCTCGTGAATGAATGTTGTAAAAGCCTCGCCAAAGGCTCGGGTTTACAACATTCATTCACTCGGGACAGATAATTCATAATTCCTCGTAGTTCGTTAGTTATTCTCTAATTATTACCCCAGCGGTCACTCATAACAGGGGAAATATTTTCGATATTTTCTCAGTGAGAAATATTCTGCATTGGTCTAAGGGACAATACTATTGGACAATTTGACGCTTACAAACCAATGACCTTGTCGGTACTAAATATGACGTCATCACGATTTGGCAAACACACAAAATGACGTCATGTAGTTCAAAGAGTTTGCGTTTACGGCTCTCTGTTTTTGGTGTTAAATATATAACAAAATATCATTTTAATGCAATTCATTATAGATTTTGTAACAGAATAAAAATAACTTTTGTTTTTGAAAACTATCTATGAACGTGATTAAATCACAAAGCTATAGCAATTATCAGAACAGTGCGTAAAGTGGTTTATATCGTTTCTATACATGTACGTACATGTGCGTAAAAAATAAAAATTTTAAAGAGAAAATAGCTGAGGTAATAAATAGAATAACAAACTCGGTACCAGTTATTATCAAATTTATGTCCCTCGTGAAATAATTTTCATTGTCACTCGCTAAAGCTCGTGACAACTGAAAATTATTTCACTCGGGACATAAATTTGATAATAACTGGTAACTCGTTTATTATCCTCTATATACAGATAACATTTGGAGAATAAAATATAATAAATACATAATATAGTAAATACATGTACTCATGTTCATTTCTAGATCACATTCTTGTTAAACCTTGTTTAATGTAATGACATAGTTTTATTAATACATGTTTACTCCCATTAGTTATGCAGGTTGATTGAGTTGGTATAGCTTCAGCAGGAGAAACGTTCTTATTACGTTCCCTGGCAAGTCCGGACTTGTTTGGTTTTTGAAGAGGCTCATCAAACTCTGGCAGTGCTCGTGGTAATGGGACCCAGTCTGCCTTCACAACGACATCTTGATATTTTTCTCCATGGAATGTCTTTATTCTGATATTCGAGAATATCTTCAGTCTTTTTTTGGTCATCTTTCCTTGGAATTTTACCAGTGATGGATTCTTGTCTAAGCTTGTCCATGTATACATCTGACACGCGGTTCTCCTACGTTGGGTGCCCCAGGAGATCCCTGGCCGCTGGACAGGTTAACCAGGTCAGTTTCATCAGGAGAGAATGGATTCACCCAGTTGTTTCCATTAGATTAATGAGAACCTTACCTGGTTCATCTGTGCTGATCCTTGGACCCCGCAGAGCTGGATGAGGTAGTTAGTAACTGCATTGGTCTATCATGTTCCTCAGTGTTCTTCAGTACAGGGTCCTGTATTCGACTATCAAATGGTACTTGTCCACAGCTCCATCTATGTCCATCCTGACATTTGGGTGTCCCTGTTCACTATTTCTTCAATTGTTTGGTAGACAAGGATTCTTCTGTAGGGGTTGGTGGAGTCAATTTGAACTAAAACGTCTCAATTGGTGGAGTCAGTTTGAACTGAAAAGTGTCTGTGCATGAATTCAGCATATACATCTGGGTGTGTGAGGGGCAGCTGAGACCTCTGGACATAATGGTATGGGAGGAAGTATATAATCAGAAATACACATTACTATGATACATGCATTAAAACAGGGTTCCTGCAAGAACAATTTAAAAGCTGCTCATTCGGAAAGGCTATCACATATTATTTGACTTATACTGGTCGAACAAATAAATTAGCACCATTGAAGTTTTGCCACCTTGAGTGGTAGGCCTACCGATATCTGGTCTGGCCCATGGACTGATGTCTATGTTTTCCGATTTTCCGATAGCAGAAATAAGTACGAGTCATATATGAAAAGGTTGCATGGACACTACCGTTCAAGTGACATTTTTAATTGTTCTGGTATTATTAAACGTGTTTTTCTATCAGCTACATAGGGTTTTTTAAATAGTGGAAATCAATACACAAAATTATTTTACGTGTGCTGTATGTTAAGTGTAACGTGCGTTATTTTTCACACTCGCCAGATTGAAATTACGTGCGCTGTACGAGCGCGATCGCACTAGCGTACCTTAAAAGACATGGTCTGCCAATAGCTGATGTGTGTTTCGTGTTGGAGTATTATTAAACATTCACTAATTCTCATTCTTACCTTTCCATCCATATGTATAGATTATTTTCTCTTTTTTTTCAGGTTTTTATTGCAGATCTCAACACAAAGACCGGCGAGGAGACCTTAGCAGCCCTACAAAAGGAATACGGAGCTGACAATGTCAGATTCGGAAAATGTGACGTTTCCAATAAAGATCAATTTAAAGGTTGGACTTTTCAAGGTTTTTTTGGGGTTTTTTGGGGGTTTTTTTATTATTATTTTACCACTTAGACTATTTTATCATCCACATTCGTTGATATCCTTTAGCTGCAGTCGGGACACGTAAAATGCAGTATTTCTTATTTTAAAACTCAAAACGAGTTTTACTCTATTATCGCAATTTTACTGTAAAATATATTATAAAAAATGGCGACAGCTGACTGTTCACTGATAGCGAAAACATACGAGTTTATTACAGCTGTAGTATGTTGTATTTTCACTTTGCATTAAAAGGGACTGGCATGAATTTGCAGCTATTGTAAGCTGTTTCCGAATAACAGTATTTTTAAAGGTCAAAATGACATATTAATAAGTCTGAAGCTGGATAGGCCAGCGTATGCTTTACCTCCTCCACCTACCCCCACCCTCCAAAGGTGATATAAATATCATGAATATGAATTAAAAACAAATTCATTCGACAGAACACATAATACTTATCCATGCTGTTAGAAACTATTATAGTACGACTAGTTGATTTTAAACATTCTAAATTGTTTTATAACGATTATGTATGTATGTATGTGTTTATATATTATAGCCTATGCATATATGACTATATATTTAATAATTGGCCTCTCCAGTTTGCCCCCCCCCCCCCCCCCCCCCCCCCCCCCCCCCCCCCCTCTCTCTCTAATTACCGGCATCTTCTGAGATCGCAGGTTTGGGGATGTGAGATGGTAGCTTTACGGTCGAAATTCCTGACATTCGTATAGTTCACGTTTAGTTATTTACCGTGTGCAATAACTTTCGTATACTTTCAGCAACCTTTCAGTCGGCTGTGAATAGTTTTGGTCAGATTGACGTGATGGTGAATAACGCAGGAATAATGAATGATAAGACGTGGGAATTGCAGATAGCTATCAATTTTGTATGTATTTATTTTATCGTCATGATAGACAGTTATCAACTATCAGTTACTCCAAGGTCGCGCACCTGCGCCAATATCAGGCTCACAACAAGGTCACGGGAAGTGGGTCATGGGGCACTACTTGATACTACTACTGAATAGAGAATACTACATGAATGGCCGTTAGACACCATTTATCTTACAACGAGTTGTTTTAAAAAGTAACTTAAGCACACGAGTGCTATCAGCTGAGCAAAATGTTACTGGAGACCGTTTGCTCAACTGATAGCTCTCGTGTGCGGGCAAATTTGCTAAGCTTTTAGCCTCTTGTGGTCTTGAGGAAAATAAACTTTAAAGTTTACTTTGTTTAACACCACCAGAGCACATTGATTTATTAATCATCGGCTATTGGATGTCAAGCATTTACTCATTTTAACTTATAGTCCCCAAGTCTCAAAATCTATACTCAACGCATGAAAAAAAAGAAGAAAAAAGGAAAACAAAAAAAGAGAACAAAAATAACAAACCCTCCAACAACAACAAACAAACCACACGTTGCAATATTAATCCGGTTTACAGTTTAGATTTAGATCTTATATACCTATTTTCAGAATGCAGTTGTCTTGGGAACTAATTTGGCCATGGAACACATGCGTAAGGATAAAGGCGGTAGAGGAGGGGTGATAATAAACACAGCTTCACTAGCAGGTGAGTGCTAATGTGTAGGAGATTAATGAAATTAAATGAAATTTAAAACATTAATTTAAAAATGTAAAAAACTGTCAAGTACGTTAAAGGCTCTGACAGAGCGAAATATTTTATGGTACAAACTTTGGAGCATGTTATTCTTAACGAAATTGTTCAAGTTCAGGAGCGTGTTCTTTATTGCTTTAAGTTATACATTTTATAAACTTTATAATAAAACAACATATATAATTTTTAAAATATTTACAATACTGAATAATGGTTGGGTGCGTTTTGGCACTACCTAAAACAATCCATGTATAAAAAAATACATTTCATGGATAAAACAAAATTAATAAACCACACATAGATGCATGAAAAACATATGAATAAAAAAGAAGAAAATATTAAATAAAAGCACGTAATGTACATATACAAACTACTTTTTCTTTTAGGCGTGACTCCATATTTTTGGTTTCCAGTCTACGCGGGTACAAAATATGCTGTAGTTGGATTTACTAAAAGCTGGGCGGTTAGTAGAACTCATTTATTTAGTCATGACTATGCGCATCACGACTAGATTAAACTGTCAACAATATCCTTATTACGCAGTTCAGGGCCGTACCCTGACCAAAATCCATGGGGGGGCACTAAATTTTATAAATAATTTTTAACATACTATAAACATTAAACATTTCTATGCTATTACTGGAGATATATAAAATAAAAAAAAAGGACAAGATTCTCAGGGGGGGCAGCTGCCCCCCCCCCCCCGCCCCCCCGGAGGGTACGGCCCTGCAGTTGGTTGACAAAGAACTGCAAAGCATATTTTTAACGCTTCAATCTTGTCTTCCTATCCATCTTTTACTGCTGCATTAACTATATTGTTTGTTCTTACCCATGGTTCTTTAATCTTACTATGAACACATAATATCAGCAATTGTGTATATCATGCGTGTAGAAACAGGCATAAGCGTACGAGACAGTGGGTGGGGTGAAGGGAGGGGTGGGTGCGAGGTGTTGGGGGCAGCTGCCCCGCTAGTGCTGGAGCACGTCAATTCTTATTTTGAATGTAAAACACTAAATGATATTAGAGTACTATATTTAACTAATTATTATTATATAATATACAGCCAAATTAAAAAAAAAATGAATATACTTTTTAATAAGCAGCGTAAACATCTATTAATAAAACTATGTGATTACATTGAATAAGGTTTAACAAGAATGTGATCTAGAAATGAACATGAGTACATGTATTTACTATATTATTTTATTATTATACTTTGTTCTCCAAATGTTATCTGTATATGTTTGTAACTTGCTCACTTTGTAAATATTATATTATTATTATATTACCTCATGTACCATGTATATGGTCTGAGTGAATAAACAATTGAATTAAATTGAAGCGGTTTGGCAGTAAATGCTTAATATAAATGTGTTTTATATATTTAAACACGTTTTTAAAGGGTGGCAAAAATGATTCACGTTCAACAAAAAGCTCTTCATAAATCGTGTGATCAACTCCGGTGTAACTTGGTATTTTGACCCCTGTAGAATACTTCCCACCGGTCACTTTTCTATGTAGAATACCAACTCATTTGCCGTAGAAAAATTACTTTTACCGTAGAATTATGACTGGAGGTCAAAATACCACATCACTCCAGTAACATGATATTTTGAACCCTGCAGAATACTGCCCACCGGTCACTTTGTTATGTAGAATACTGACTTATTTTTGCAGTTGAGAACATACGTTTACCTTAGAATAGTAACCGCCTCGTGGGTAATTTTCCTACACCTTATAATATCTATGGAAATGTATATTGGTCTTAACATAAGGTTTTAAGGTTAATTTGGACACTCCATACTTTGTATGATTAAAGTACCGTTTCACCAAATGGTCAAACACTCCTGTAATCTATAATTTTAAAAGTTATAATCGCTTCTTTTGTTATAGGTACTAGTGTAGAGTTTGTTATAAATTTAGTTTCTTGTTTGAAATAGTAAACGTTTTACTTCTAGCCATGTTAAATTCATTTCTAAGTGTATAATTGTTTTTTGTTTTTTTTGTTTTTTTTTAGATAAAGTTTATTGTTCACCACGACAGCACTTCAACAGTCGTAGAAAAAGTTTAATAGTGTAACTCGAAACACCCGTAACTTTAGCGTAAAGCATACGTAAAGCTAGAGGAACACGATTGTAAATGAAAGACTTGTACACTTACGACATGGGATTCCCTTGTTACCACCAATGAGACCCATAGAAAATAATTGTAATACGTACTGACAACAAACAGGTGGATGTAGTCCAGTGGTAGAGCGATCGCTTGAGGTGCGATGGGTCAACGCAGAAGCAATCGCTCTCGGTGTACTTGGAATTAGTGTACTACGTCTGGTATGTTAAAGACTGTGGTATATACTGTCCTATCTATGGGAAAGTACATATAACAATCGCATACTTTTGAAAGTAGTGTTCTGTGTGACACCAGCGGCCCAGCGAGTACCCCCCCCCCCCCCCCATTCCCCCAATTCTCTCTCCCTCCCCATAACGCGCCAGAAGTGTCAAAATAATATGTTGGACATCAAATAGTAGTAGTTTATCAAATGTGCTGAGGTTTCGTTAAATAAATTACAAATTATGTAATTAACATAAGACTGTAATTACATATGCAGAAAGCATACAGCAATTGTGACCAATGCATTTGTTTTCTAAGATCATCTTCTAACATTGCACACAATTCAGTAATGCTTGGCCTATATAATATAATGATCTAGTTAACATTAGGGTTAGCAGACCAACAATGATGACAGAACTTACCGTCCGGACATGAAGGACCTTTTAAGGGCCATTACAAACAGTTCTTCTAAGGACTTTCAACAAGACTCCCATAGGGTGCCTCCCACCAATCTACAGTGCCCTTCTCAGGACACTCTCAAAACGGTCCCGCAAAGGCCGGGTTCTTCGAAGGACTTAAATAGTGCACCTATGAGAGTCAAACCACCACAGCCTCAATGAAGGCAAGGTTCCAACAATGAGCTATCATTCGACCAACCTTCGCCCGTTACCGACCTCGGTCGGCTGCTTGTGTTCCTTTGCACATGCCAGCGCGGGCTATCCCCTGTCCTACACCCCCTCCCCCAACCCTTTCCTGTCCTGGACGGAGGAGCCGACGAGAGCCGATATCTGCGCCCCTGACAGCCGTGTAATACAACAGCTTTTTTTAAATGTGAACATTAAATCTTATTACCAACATGATTAGGGTTAGAACCATAACACCCTTCGCCTTTTTAATCACACAAATTAATGTTAGGTCGATGCTACGACTGGTCTGGGGTAGAACTAAATTTTGTCATAAATTTGGAAATTTACGCTTGTCCTAGTTGAGGAGTAACATTACGAGTGGTTCGTGTTACACACCGAACGTTTTAGTATTGCTTTCCAACAACTATAAGTTTAGTAGGCCCTTCCGACTGCTTCGAATTACAAGACCCTGGTATCGCTACTATACAATCATTTAATATGTTAAAATTGTACATAAGTGAATTATATATATATATATATGTATATATATATATATATATAGCATATTAATCGAACAGTAATAATGAACATAGTAAAACATGTAAAACATAGTTTAAAGTTTTATGGGGTTAACAGAGAAGCTAGAAATAACAGAAATAAAGAGAAGGAAGGAGAGAAAGAAAGAAAGAAAAAAAAAAAAAAGATTGAAGGAAAGGAAAAGGAAATTAAATTTAAAGAATAAATTGAAATAGAAAATAGTACATTTATTATTATTATTATTATTATTATTATCATCACCACTACCATCATTAACATCATTTAACTTAAAATTAAAACAGAATAGTAAAAGAAAATGTCTGAGTGTATAATTATGATCTGCAGTTTGGTTCAGCATCTCACAACTTTACATTGTGAAATCTTATCTGAGACGGGTAAATTTTTATGTTAGCAATGTGTTCATAACATAGGCTTGCGGGTTCCCATTTTTGTAGAGGTGGGGGGGGGGGGGGGGGGGGGGGGCAGGCTGGCTTTTGCCCGAATTAAACGAAAATGCCCGAATCTGGATAACAACATTTATTGATATAATATTGGCATTATTACTGCCAAACAGCTACAAAGAGTTGCAAACGATGTTCTACAAATTTTTACATGGATTACAACTAATTTTGAGGGTAGAATGATGGTTAGCATATTTCCCCCGAATATCTCAATACTTTTTGCCCGAATTTGAGGTTTTGCACCAGCACTAAGGGGGCAGTTGCCCCCTCCCCTGTCCCCTGTCTATTAAGATATATTAAGATACTGACTTTAGCTTTCTTAGACATTAGAACACCCGTAACACACTCACTAAATGTACAGAAATATATATGTTTTTTAAAGTAAGAATCTGTAGGTTTTAACCCCAGGTACTATGCAATATTTGTACGCTATATATTTCATTTTCCAGATAAGCTTGTGTAAGCGATTTTTACCGAATTCCAAGATTGCCGAGATACGCAATTATTATTTATTTATTTATTATTTGTTTTTGGTGCCCATCAAACTCATATACTCATATGTAGACACTCGATGGGACTGTTATATTATTTTATTCCTTTTGTCGAACAAAGTTTTGTTTGCCATCGTTTCCGTTACAGGTATCTTTTGGGTGCAATTTTTTTTTAGTTTTTTTTCCTACTAACTTTAATATATCTTGTCTTTAATTACTTACGGTATAACAATTTTTAAAAATCTTACAATAAATTATTATTTCTATACCGTAAGTACATTTCTTTCTTCTTTTTTTCATTAAATTACTTGTTTCTTCCATGTAGCATAATATTGTTGTTTTGTTTTTGTTTTACGCTATTTCAGGCAAATCCCAAAATAGCCAGCATGGGAGTGAGGTTAGCCTGTCTGTGTCCCTCTGGTGCAGACACAAATCTGTTCAACATAAAAGAAGACGAGTGTCATGGTTTAGACAGTCTTACGGCCTATTTCGATTTTATTGGACGCCTTCCGTAAGTGTCCCTTTTATCTTATGACCCATTTCGATTTTGTTGGACGCCTTCCGTGTCTCCTTTTTTCTTTTTTGTTGTTATTGTTTTGTTATCATATTAAAATATACATAATATATACTAGTATACATGTATAATTCACCAATAACATCCATATTGACTTATATATTATAAGAGACAATTTGATACCGTACTCCAAATTCTACCAGTAACCTAGAATTACAATTCCAACTTTGGAATGGGGAAAAAAATATATATATTCTCCTCATGAACAGAATTACTTACACCCTTGGTACGAGGTTGTGACCAAGCACGCCAAATGGAGGTAATACTAATATGGTTACAAGGAGAGGCATACCTAAAGACTTGTGTATGACACAATACACTAGTTTCCACACTGCAAGCAAACTCCAGGCCCGTAGCTTGGGGAGAGGGGCACTCAACGACAAAGAACAACTAAGGAAAACAGGCCTTTATAAACTAAAATGGACACTTTTCTTTTCTGTCATGAAGCCCTTCCTTGAGCAGCTCTATTTTGAATATTTTATTTCAGAGTGTCTGCTGTCAGTGATGCCTTCATCAAACTGGTTCAGGACGAGGACAGCAATGGGAAGCTTATAGCCATCATTCCAGGATCAGATTCATATTACACGGAACAGGTGCTTGATCCGCCGCTTGCATTGCCAAAGTTGGAAAAAAATGCGTGATGCAAAAGAGTGATATAATCTCCCCTTGGGCTGTTCAGCAAATAGACATTTTTGTGAAAATAATTTTGAATTTACTTGTTAAGTACACACGTTTTTAAGAAAAATTTTTGCTATTTACACAATGTATTGGCGAAAGCCGTTTAACTTGATCAATAGGTCATTGATTAGAAGTTGGTTTAAAGCCATTAGTCAGATTTACAGGCCAGTGGGGTACAAGGGCGTATCCAAGTGAGGGGACCAGTGCACCATAAAAAAAAGTGTCAAGTCGCCCCCCCCCCCCAATGTTGTTTTTTTTACAATTTTCACTGAAGTTCCCGTTTCAGGAAGTTGATGCCATTTTGCCCTTAGTCCCCTCCCTAAAATATTTTCTGGGTCCGCTCTTGGGGTGTGCAGTTCAAAGGCTCATCCGATGAATTAATCATTCCAAATATGAAAGTAATCTGCACGGGGCTGGATGTGTCTAATAGAAAGACTCTACTGGTGAACATTTACTAAAATATTATTTAGTACATATATATGAAAATCATCTATCAAAGGATTCAGGAGTGAAATGCAACTGTAAAACCATTATAAACCAAACGTTAACAAAATTCTATACCAAATATGAAGTCACTCTTTAAAGGATTAAAGTGTTAAATTACAATTAAAGAAACTTTAACGTAACAGGAAACAAGTTCTAAATGACCTTGTCATTGACCTGGCAGTACTTTCATTGGGTTGGAGGTGTGCAAAAAAAAAAAAAAGTTTTACCAAATTCTAAATGACCGTCACCATGATTAACCAAGCTTGAACTGAATAAAAACCTGCAAATATGTGACAAAATATAACCATAGTGTACTAGATTGATATCTTAAAGCATGGGGTCCTCTAAAAACACACAAGCGTGAATGTGATCATACAAATAGTCTTCTGAACGATTATTTCATTTATATGTTGCTCACACAAGTTTCATTTTGTATAACCCATTTTTTGTTCCCACGTTCAGTTTAGGTCCCGGTTTTTGGGGGTTCTCAGAGACTAAGCAAACGTAGCTAAATGCTAATGGCAGTTTGACTGGACAACCTCATTGTTCTCTCGTTTGGTGAAACAGTGGTTAAAACATCTGCCTGATGTCTTGAGTTTTAATGCATAATGCCACAATTCTGCTCTTACTAACCACAGATGAAAACCCATCCGATTTTTTTTGCATTTCAGCACCAACCAAAAAATATTACTGTTCTGATTTTGATGAAAAGGTCTCAGTAAAGTTTGTTTTATTTAACGACGCCGCTAGAGCACATTGATTTTTATCTTATCATCGGCTATTGGACGTCAAACATATGGTCATTCTGACACTGTTTTTAGAGGAAACCCGCTGTCGCCACATAGGCTACTCTTTTTACGACAGGCAGCAAGGGATCTTTTATTTGCGCTTCCCACAGGCAGGATAACACAAACCATGGCCTTTGTTGAACCAGTTATGGATCACTGGTCGGTGCAAGTGGTTTACACCTACCCATTGAGCCTTGCGGAGCACTCACTCAGGGTTTGGAGTCGGTATCTGGATTAAAAATCCCATGCCTCGACTGGGATCCGAACCCAGTACCTACCAGCCTGCCACGACGCCACCGAGGCCGGTAAAAAAAAAAAAAAAAAAAAAAAAAAAAAAAAAAAAAAAAAAAAGGTCTCAGTGACTGCATGTTTTTGAAGACCCTGCAGAGAGTTATGTGATTTTAAAAACGTGTTTCTTCTTTCTTCTTTAATTCAATGTAAATTGTTTTATCTGTACATGTATTGAACAGATAGTCGAGGTCTGGGAACATTTTGTTTTCAAAATCTTAATTAGCGATATTTCTAGTCAATTAAAAAATGATTAGCAACTACTGTTTAATGTTTTAAAGTAGTGTAGCTATCTCAGAAACCTGCATAGTGAATCATAATATAATATACTGAACAAAATGTTCCCTGGAGGTCTTTCAAATACAATGTATTTGAACCTTAGTAAAAAAATCAACCAATTTTGATAATTGTTTTAACATTTATTTATCAATAAAGACTTCGTTGCCTACAATTTTAGTTCATGTTTTTTCAGTGGTGTAGCTGCCTCGAACCTTGCAACCTCTCAGTGCCATATCAACAAGTTTGGATGTGGAACGTCATACAGCAAGTTCAACACAGCTACACAACTTTCCAAACATAAAACCATACTGAGTTTCCTTCATAGTATTAACAACATACTATAGATAAAGAGTATTCAAAACAGATCTACACAAATATACAAATAAGCTCAACCACGATGTTTTCAAGAGAAAAAGAAGCAGACATGCATTCCTAATATAACGTACATCCACTCCCATAAATAATCCAACTTACGAAACAAAAAGATGTAAGAAAATATCATTATTAAAACCTCAAAAAGGATTTCTATGAGACATAAACCATAAAAAGATATTTAAGTTGTGAAAGAACACGCATAAGATTTTGTTTTGTAAGGGAACGAGCCAATGGAAACCAGATTTTATTGAGCAGATTAGTTTTCCTTTACTTTAGTGACTGGAAATCAGTCGAGGAAAATTAATAATGAACACTAGAACATAGATGGATAGAACATTAGTTCAAGGACAATAGATTGAATATGCATATAAAAAAAATCTAGATATAACAGTGGTCAAGAACACATTAGGCAGGAATGTAGTGTTTTACATTATATGAATGTCAATTAAAAAAACATACGTAAAAACAATTCTACGGTATGTAAACAAAACATTAAATAGAAACCCCTTTCCTATATGAACATCTTTTGAAGAATCGCAATCATGAATCTGTAATGTTGAATGAAATGACCATGGTCTTTGCAATGTTATACAAAATATTATTACTACTAAATTGACGGTAAAGTTAAGCTTGAATTTCCCAGTTTTTTCTATGTACACGATGTTCCAAAAGTTGGTTGGGGTGGGCAAAGAAGATACCATTACATCCATAAATTAACAAACACATTTCTAGTGTTGCCTCAAAAAATACTGAACTAACTGATATGTGTAATACCATTACTGGCCAGCAATTTGGATAAAAAAAACTGCGTGATCGGAAGCTTTCACAAAATTATCTAATAAACTACAACAGTTTTAGAAACTCATTTATTTTCCAACAAAATATCAATCCCTACATGAAATTATTTCACCAAATTAAAATAAAATTTGCCAACTGATTTTAAAATTCACAGTTGGTAAAATTTGATGAGTGCCAGAGCTAGCCCAGAGAAATAAACTATTAAATGTAGTTTCCAACCAGCCCAGATTTTTGGAATGCATAGTATGAATCAACATGGGAAGTCATTATCTAGTATGTAATATCTGCAATGTCTGCATCATTCCCGGTATGTATATAACTAATTAATTTATTTTAACATACAGTTAACAGGTGTCAAATTCTACATTAATAATGTAATAACTTCATTTGAACACAGTAAATAACTGCTAACTTAATCATTAATCACACGTATGTAAATAAATAAAAAGAAGTATTTTCCGGTAAAATATTACAAGCAGCAATTGTGGAATTAGGTGAACTAACATGCATAAAACCAATATATTGCACTAGTGAAGTAATTTCATGGTACTACTCGGGTAAACTTATCTATACTGTTAAATATTTTCATGAATAACCAACATGATTTACCGACAAGCATATTGTACGATTCTGTTAAAAATTAATAAACATGTGTACTAGTCTTCTTCATACTCTTCTAGACCCTGTCATAATAGTAGTTCACACAAAATATATAAACAGACTCTGGAAATTCAAAACATCATTCATACGTGTAAGAAACAGATCACTGATACTTATGTCCGCTTTCCATTCACACAATTCCACGTGCAATTTCCTGTGAGAAAAGGTGTGTATGCATTTTTTGCAAGCAGATTCTTTTACACGTTACATTTTTAAAGAATACTTATTCTATCAGGTACTTACAACTAAAGCCTCCACATAACTTTCTCCAGAAATTTTCTTCCATGTGTTGGTAATTACAATTTTATTTCTGTGGTCGCTACAACACACAATATAAAGTAGAAAATGTTTCTCTCGAATGTTCATGAACATGTCTTGTTCTGTTGTTATAATTAGTACAACAGATTTGGACAATTACCTTCTCAATTAATCTGCAAGTAAACATTCCACATAATGATGTTCCTGAACGGGAAAAACAAGCAACCTTTTTTTTTTTTTTTAAATTACCCATTGATTAATTTTTTCTGCTTTCAGCACTCAATGTCTGCGTGCAGAAACACATATATGTAAAAGGTAATGTGTTTATGCACTTTATCGATAAATTTGCACATGTAATCGTGTTAATTATGGAAAGCAGGCGTTAAATAAACTGTCAAACACTGAAACCCGTAAACCAGAAACGAAGATGATGTGGATGATGAGATCCATCAAAAGACGAGACTCACAGTAAGGTACGGTTGTATTAAAAATTATAAATTTGCATATTAAGTTGTTCAGAGCTTGGTTGCACTAATCATGAGTTATTGAAATTGCTATATTATGAATACATTTGATGCAACTGAACTCATATTTTCCAACTTTTGAAGCAAGTGAATTACTAGTTCCAAACTTGATACTGATGCATATTGTTATAGGTTAAGTGCAATTTAATTTACATCATATTTTTGTCACTAAATGCAATGATTAAAAACTTGGTTTTGAAATATTCTGTGAACCACTGATTAGGTCAACTGGCATTGAACAACTGGACCCTGAATCAAGTGCCACAATAAAAAGGGAGACAACTTGCATGGTACAATATCAATGGAGAGACGAAAGACTTGTGCATATCTGAATGTAATAATAAAAGACTAGAACCATTTTAAACTACATTTTACTCTACGTTTTACCTAAATTATCATTCTGCAATAACAATATAGGAAAAACTGACGTCTTTAAACCAATGAAGTATTCATACAGAACTTAAAAAGGAGTCAGGACTATAGACTAAACTATACGAAATTGCCAGCATTTTCTAATTACATGACATGATGTACAACTCATTTATAAACCACCTTTAATAGTTCATAAGATATTTCCTGCAAAAGAAAATCTAACACATTAGCACTAAACTGTTCAAGTGAACAGACGAATCTGATAAAAAGAACTCATGACTAGATTATGTAATCTGTTATTGTTAGTGTTTTTTAGCTATAAATATTATATTAGATACATGGCACAACAAGTTTGTCATTATTACACTAGTTAGTAAACAACAGAATCATGATAGAAGGGCTCACCGGTAACCTGTTGCATAACTGTATATTACTTTAAAATGACAGACCCTAGTTTGTAAACACTAAGGCATATTTTTTTTACTATTGGAGCCGTTTTTGATAACTGAAATAATACTGTACTTATATTTTATTGTTTAGATTATCCATTTCCGTACAACTTTTAAGTGTTTCTGGTCATCCTGGTGTTTTTAATATCACAAAAGAATTTTTTTCATATTTTTAAATATGCACGTGTGTCTGAGAAGTGTTATGGGGTCGAGTTCTAGTCTATGTTTAAGGGTATTTCATTTCGTCAATGTCACAGACTATTTTTTCACTCCCTTGTAACTTTATCTAAATGTGTTACAGGTTTGTATATTAACTAAACTTTGTGTCCATTTTCACCGGTTGAAACTAGGGTCTGCGGCTTTAAGTAAAGTTTAATCAAATATGTAGAGATACTTAAACTTATTCACAGCATAGATGCACCACTGACTGCCATAAGGCCAACAAAAAAAAAATTGTTTCAGGTGACATGGCCCAAAAAATTAGGGTAGGTAGGTAGGATTTTTTTTTTTTTTTTTTTTTTAGTTCAAAGAAAGGTTACCCTACCTTAAATGTGTTTGCCAGAGAAAAAATCAGTCTCAAGATGAAAGACATGAAGGCAAGCTGTCTGAAAAATCTTAGTTTACTCTTTGCAGCCAGAGAGAAATAAAAACAATCTCACTGTCAATGTCAGTTTTAAGTTTCACATGCCATTTTCAAAAGACAGGAAAACAAAAAAAGTACAAACTATTCCTTTCACCAATAAAAGTCAGTAGATGACTGCACAGAAACTTCACAGCTTTGTCCAGTTTTGTCAGAGGATGACTGCACAAATTTGTCCAAGTTGGTCAATAGATGTTTGCACAAAAAGTTCACAGATTTATCCAGTCAGTAGATGACTGCACAAAAATTTCACAGATTTGTCCAACTTATAACAAATAACAAAACAATACTAATTTTGTGTGCAATTTACAAATCAATCGGCTTAGAAATGAATAACTTGTAGTAAATTTCATAGTAATAAAAAATGCGTTCCTAGCCCGAGTACTCCGACTGTAAGAGAGCTAGACGGACATTTGGACATAAATAATGAGAGCGTGTTTATGTTCAAATGTCCGTCTAGCTCTCTTACAGTCAGAGTACTTGGGATACGGCGTTCCCTGTAGGACGAACTTATAGTTTTAATGTTTATTAGCCTATTGAACAGACCCATGCTAAAATCACCCAAATTAATTTATTCCCAATTAACTGAAACACTGAAATAAATGTGAACTGTTTAATGTTTGTGGTTATTCTTGAATATTCCGTTTATTTAATTATTACCCATGCTCAGCAGTTGATAGGCCCATCTACATCACTGGCGTAGGAAGCGGGGAAGGGGGTACTTTGTAGCAGCATCGATGGTTTATATATTAATTTTATATGTGCGTGTGCCCACCCACCCCACTTTTTGGTATCTTCTTACAGGCTACACCCGTGTATATTAACAAATTCTGGGTACTAGGCCTATGCACTAGCCAACAACGAAAATTGTACCACGTCTTCTTCAAATGACCTTCACCTTTGCATGCGGAAAAAAACGCCATGACTTTTAGTCTGTGCATGTGGTATCGAGAAATCTTTGATTGTTTTGTTGTTTTTTGGAAAACAAACCTACAATGTATGAGATGACTGGAGTTACGATAATACGATATATTTTCCTCTATAGGCCTACAGTATTTAACAGTTTGTAATAAAAGCCATTTAATTGCCACACACGTTACCGTATTGTCATGCGATCTCGTGTGTCGCCAATTACCGTGGTACCTAATAAGAGCATGTGTTAATGATTCCAATTTCGAACAAATTAGTTATGCTAATATCTATTCAATGTCCAGGCATGTCTAGTCTGGGTCCAGTCTCTAACAACGCCAGTGATTGGGTCCAGGGCACGGCGAAAGAAGGTGCCAAAAAGTGGGGTGGGGGTGTATAAAAACCATCGCTGCTGCCCCCCACCCCCACTCCACGCACACACACCCCTCAACTTCCATTTAACACACACACTGACGTGTAAGAGTTATCCTACTTGAGTACTTCTGTCGTCTGCTTTGTCGATCAGCGACCACAACTTCTCTGTGCGCTTCCCCCCACTCCACCCCACCCCAGCAGCAAAAAAAAAAATTCAGGGTCGGTCGGGCGACAGGAAACAAACATTTTTTTTTTTTTGGCCTAATGCATTTAAAAGATATACACACAGTATCAGCCCTCTACATAGCAAACGATTTGGTCACATATGCAACCATTTTTTTTCATTTGGTGACTAAAACATTTCATACTATCTATATAAAAATAGAGGTAGGCGCCATGTGGCTCCTAGATAGAAAAGTTAATGTAGAGGGCTGAGTATGACATCTTTTTGTCAGGTCAATCATAAATTTAACAAGTTAAAGTCTGGCTGTTATTTTAATATTCAGATCCATGCAAGTAACTATGTGAATTGTTATTTTATTAACTTTGTGTGATTTCAAAGGGTTACAGTAATGTTACAATGAACAGTAGAAAATGCACAACACTAATAAAATATAACAAGACTTAAGTACTAAATTAACTGTTCTTGAAATTGAAATGTAAAACTTCAAGGATTTTAACATGTTAAAAATTATTATGAACTGTACATAGAACTGAACTGTATAAATCAAGACAACTCTGAAATACAAAACCCCTTAAAATGATACCATACACAGAGTAACAATACGTAAAATACATAGTACTTATTTAACTACATGTAAAAACATCTTAAAGGCCTCCTCAGTTTTATTTGTTTAAAAAAAAAGGGAAATGGAGAAAAAGAAATTAAATTTAGGAGGACCTATCACTCTTGCTCCTCATCACTCCCTAAAACTAATTCAAGGAGAATAATGTTTAGCTCCCTTTAGTATGTGAATTTATACGGTATAAATAGGGTAATAACTTAAATATCTTAAAAGGGAGAAATTAATCACTCCCCTCAATTTTGTCATGGCTAGGTCTGAGAAAATGCTACATAGATTTTTAAAAATACATATTAATAATTGTAAGTATTGACTGGTGTATGTTTTAGGGCCAAGTCAAGCAACTGTTTATAATTTGTTTTAAGCTATATTTTTTAGTCAGTTACTTAAAATGTTCAGTGGGTTTCATTCAAATGCATATCCGTTAATTGCACATAATCATTTAAACTGCATTTAAACCAGGTTAATAATGCTAGTGTCAGACTACCAACTGCCACCAGAAAGTTGGCCAACTTCTGCTGTCATGATGTCTACGACAGTCCAGTTGCTAGTCTGAGTGCTCTTACAACTCGATTCTCATCATAAAACCCATTAATTGTTAATCTGTGCACATCTGTTGTAAGTTGGGGAAATTACAATGCAACCGTTGAGTTGTCCAACTTGGTCATAACAGTTGACAGTCTGACCCTAACATTATGCAGTGTAGTACTTTACCTTTCAAGTTACTAGTATAGTCTTTTACTCAGGGCTAATCTGAAAACAATTCTGTAAATCATAATAACACTTGGGAAAAAGAAAATTCAGTTTTAATTATATACATTAAATAAATTATTTTAAAATAAATATGTCCCTTTTCCCTGAAAAAATAACAGGCTTTGTCTTTTAATAATTATAACATCAAAATGATGTCAAGCTATATTAAAAAAGTTTTGTTTGCTATACCCATCCACCACTTAAGCAGCATGTTTACAGATACGCTTTATTGACATGCAAGGAAAGAAAGAAAAGATTGTGTACAAAAATGTACCTTGTCAGGTAAATAACTTTTTTAAAATCATAGCTAATTGAGATAAAGTTACCAATGCAGGCGCGTGCGCAGGGGGGGTGGGGGTTGCGCCCCCCCCCCCCCCCGCTCAAGGCGAAAACAAATTTCACATCCTGATTTTTAATGTAATTTCTTTCCAAAAAAATGTGGTCATAAAGCAGCTCGGCTAGCCAGCAGAAACCACCTCAGAATAGCCCTAGAAGGGGGTCGATAATTCAAAATCCACGGGCTTCGCGCCTGCGGCGCTCGCAGTGTGGACCTTTGCCAGACACCTCGACGCCCCCCCCCCCTGCAAAATTTCCTGCGCACGCCCCTACAATGTCTTGTAAAAACAAACCACAGAATCCCAGTACAATTGTTAAGTACTATAATTCTATTCTTGCTTCTTCCGTGCTTCTTCTCTCTTCCTCTGCCTTCTTCATTTCTTCAATTATTTTTTCCACTTCTTCATCAGTTCTCTCTGTATATGGTCCATTTTTAAATTCTTCTGGAACAGTGCCATCGGCAGCCAACATTTTATAAAAACCTTTCTTTAGAATTAGTTTTCTACATCCCTCTTGATTTAATTTCGTCATATCAATGCGCTGTAAAAGAAGAAAATATTTATTAAAACATATCTGCTGGACTAATAATCCCACTGAAAACAAAAAACGTTAGTGGAATATATATAATAAAAAAATTCATGTGTCACAGCCCATTTTTACTTTTGCTATTTTGAGCCAGTTACTTTTAGGATTTCCGACTCATTTTCAGGACTGCTTTTATACTCTGGCTATTTTGACCAATATCTGACTTGGTATGTGTTATTTCATACAAAAATAATTATAATCAACCTGGCATATCTATGAATTACTCAAATACTTAGACTGTTGTTTAGGAAATTGAGATTTGTTCCTCAATTTTTTTTAAATAAAGACCAAACTTTGGCTATCTATTACCTTTGCTAAATTTTGGCATATAGATAAAGATTTATAAAAAGAAGCAAGTATTCAGGACAGTTTGAGGAGAAGTTTGGATTTGTTTAACGACACCACTAGAGCACACGAGTTATCAATCATCGACTACTTGATGTCAAACATTTGATAATTTTGACAATTAGTCTTAGAGAGGAAACCCACTACATTTTTCCATTATAAGTAAGGAATCTTTTATATGCACCATCCCAGACAGGATAGCACATACCACTACCACAGCCTTTGATATACCAGTCATGGCTGGAACGAGAAAAAGCTCAATGGGCCCACCAACAGGGATTATTCTCACACCAACCGTGCATCAAGCAAGCGCTTTACCACTGGGTACATCTCACCCAGACAGTTTGAGAAAAATACCCCTTTATTATTGTCCTAATTGTTTCACTGCCCCTCTGCCCATCATTATTATGGCCCTGGTATCTTACCTCAACTACCTGACCATCTGCATCTAGAGTCACAAAGTCAGGAGGAGCACCATGTTTTGCCTTGAATTCTACATTATGGCTGGAAAACGGTTAAGGGCATCTCATTCAAAAACTTATTTTTGATATTATAAAATTTAATACAAAGTCTTTTATTATTATTATTATTAAAATTAAAGCAGTACACACTTGGTGACCCGATGCCACAGTGACAAACCACGCAACAGGTGTCATGACGTATGTGTTGCTGCGATTTACCACAGTAGCTAAACGGGAAATAATGGTGGCAATGTAAAGGGCTGATTCACGGTCCACGGTCCACAGCACCGACAGTGACCCACTCCCCCAATTTCAAATACTCTGCTGGCCCTGCTACAAGTGTGTGGTATATGCTTAGTTGACTTTATCGTTTGTCTGTGAACTGTACATTTGGACATTGTACAGGAGATGTTAGCACTAGGTAAACACAAAAACACAGCATAACACAGGATTATATTTATTGTGTATGAAGGCAAAACGATGATGCACAAAGTAGTGATCGATTATAATCGAAAATTCATCGGTTAGGTTCTACCAATGTGATGAGCGATTGCACAAATTGAATCGATCATGTGGGAAAATGTTAACTGTAATTACTCCTACAGTTAAATGATGGAATTGATGTAAATATGTTGTGGTTGGTGTCGTTTTTATGTGTACATACAGAAAATTTTGAAATATGTAGTTATTAAAGGTCAAATTAGCCATTTGTAGGTCTATCCCAGTGAACATGACAATAGGTACATGGCGCTTATAATTAAAATCCTTCTTATGTTCAAATACTATAATCATATACTTTTAACCAATTGTGTAATCGAAAGTTGATCGGTTGGTGTAAACCGATTACAACCGATGCTCGATAACGAAATCCTAATCGATTCCAAACACTAGTAAAAAGTGCTTGGCATCTTACAGGTATCTTAACTGTTTAATATTACTACAAAATATATAAAAAAATAAAAAATAATAGGCCAATCTAATTAAAATTAGCTCCACTATTACATGTGGATCTAACAGCAGCCCGTTGGAGCTCATGTCCAGTTGACCTTTCATTCAACCAATCAAATGCTTACTTGCAAAATCACGCCAGTGATTTGAAAACATTCAGGATTATGCCGAGGGTATACGAAATGATTTGGGTGAATTACGAAGTATGCCGGAAACTAATTCCAAAATAAAATTTCATATAAAATTAGTTTCACGACGAAAAAGAAAATGTGATGGTATAGCCATAAGGCAGTACTAAACCAAATAACTTCCAGCTGGGTCAAAGTTCGAGGTGCACCGAACTTTTGATAGAGAAGTGAACATCACAAGTCCTGTGATTGGTTATAAATGTGAGTGTGTTGGTTGTAAAAAATAATAGTTTCATCTGGGTAAAAAAAATGTGCAATTTTATTTCATCTAGTACCAATGTGTCAAGTAGCCTTGTGCTTGAAACATGTATGGGGTACCTGTAAAAAAAAGTACTCGAAATTTGTGCGAAACTAGGGTAGTCATAGACGCTACCCGTTATCTCAGAAACGAGCAGCTTGACCCCCATTTTTTTCGGATTCACTTTAAGTGTAAGGGGTGGTAGTATTTATATCCCTGGCGTTTATATCGGTTGATACGTTGCAGGTAGGAGTTTTAGCCACATATGTTACTATTGTCGTCTATGGGATTTGATTTGGTAGTATACACCCATAAAATATATTTATACTAGTATACAATCCAGAGTTTATTACTGCACTTTTCCCCCTGTTTTTCCAATGTTGAAATAGACCAAGTTTGCCTACTGCAGTCTCGCCAGATATTTTTAGAATTTGTATACTCCCGAGTAACACTATAAAAGGTGAAGTGTAATTGGTCGATATTTAAATTGTTATTTATAGCTGAAATGTCACCTGTACATGGGAGTCCACGCAATGCTGTTAGATCTACTGGTAAACCCAGTAGAGCTAATTTTAATCAGATTGTTAATAGGCCTAATATATAAAAAACATGCATGAATCTAAATATACTGACTAAAATGCACAAACATTCCCCCCCACCTCACTATCTTTTTTGTACTTGAAAGATACACCAAGTTACTTAAATCAAGATTTTGTTGTTCAATTTAAAGGATACAACAGAGGGAGCTCATTATAAATGAATCTCTTAACCTCTGGCAGTCTGTTCAAACGTCATCCACTGCAGCTCTGAAAAACAAATTAAAAGATGTGAAAAGACCCCATTCCATTGACCCTGTGTATAGGTTTCCAACACAGGCCTCTAAAAATTGTGATAACGATCGTTTCGTTCACGAAAATCTAAGTTAGTGTAACCTATTTTCAGTTCGCACATTAAATTTGGGACATTATTTACATGGACATAATGGGTTACGCAAAAAGAAAATGGGTGAACTGAATTTATTTTTGCGAAACTGATAAATGGTTTACGCAAATATTCAATTGTCAGAGGCCTGAAACATGGTTCTTTTCGTTCATTATTGACTTCTAAAAATACTGTTTTAATCCAAAGAAAAGATAAGTTACTAATTATTCAGGGTCAGATCCACGAGATTTGAAAAGAGCAAGGCACACTTGGGGTGCCTGGTTCGGCTGGCCGACAAGGGAACCTCCTTCCATAACAACTGTTCTGTCCTGGTTGTATCCCCTCTCCAGATATAGTAAGATTTAGCAAAATTATTTGTTTTAAGGGTTTGTAACGTTTTGTATGAGACACTTACTTGTCTGAACTTTATTGTTACTGAAAATGTTCACGAACTGTGAAGAAAAATCTCACAAATGAACAAGCAAACGACAACAAATCGGATGTTGATTGCGCGAACCGTGCACGAGAAAACAAACCGAACCAAAATGATAACGGTCACGTGGTATACCAACGTCTGTGACGTTTACACAGGAAGATTCCCTCTAAAAATAGATTGGACCTCGCTTGCTTAACGTTTTTTTCTCGAGTGCACGTGGCTTTTTAAGAAATACAAAAAATGCATTTCGTGGTTTTACAAACATCAGGATTACCAGGATTACCAAAAAGCACTTCAGGTGAATGGACATGTGTATTCTAAATAATAAAATGTAAGTAAAGTGCAATTTTATTTGTGAAAAAATGGGTTTAATAGCGAAAAACAACGCCGTAATGGTTAACAACTAGCCGTAACTAGGGCGTGTCCCTTTAAAAATGGGTATACATAATTTATAATGAACACCATATGTACCACGACAATTTAACATACAACGAAAACAGATCCTGACACTGTATAAGATGAAGACAATATATTTTTTAATCGACAGAAAAACTAAATAAATAAAAACATACTTCAACTATTGCTTTCATAACTACTTTATCTCCAACGGAGTCGTTTGCATCTGATGGTGCATCAGGATCATCAGCAAACGCTAAGGCTAAAATAACTAAACACGTCCACACTACCCTGGGCGCAGCCATCTTTATTGTTTAGCCTAGCACTGGCCGTGACCTGCAGAGTTAACCAATGAATCCATTGAACCTTATTTCTTGACATCCAATGATAAGACGGCACATGCCAATAGCCACGTCACACAAAATTGACTAGTCGATGTAACGAATAGACCTCTTTGGTTAAATACACGTATCTTATAAAGTTTATATCAAACATATTTCACGTACCATATTTTATTGAATTTATATGCTGGATAAAACAGTTTTTATTGACAAGGGAAATTATTTTAGAAGATAAATAAACATGGCAGCGAGTTCATTATTCCAGTGGGGGTGGGAACAGTCGGGGGGCCAAAATTTACTTTATTTATATACTACATAGCTAGAGTAGGACATAAATCCGTACATTTATGTCACAAGTGGGACCTGTTTTTTTCTTGAGAACAAATCTTTGAAAACGTATTTAAAATTATATATCTAGCTAAACAATGTGCATCTTAAAATATAATTTTATCAGCAATATTTATTAACATTAAAATCTAAAATTAAATACGCATGTTTATAAACACGGGCTTCCATTTTTGTTGGGACAGGCCGATTTTAAACAAAATTGTCTGAACCTGGATAACAACGTTTATTCATATTAGCATTACTAGCAAACAGCTATACAGGATTGCAAACGAATCCAGTGGCGGATCCAAGTGAGTGTATGGGAGGGGGGGGGGGGGTGGCGGTAAGGAGTTTTAGCAGCCAAATAAAATTAATTAATGTCTCCCCTCACACTGCTCTTCCTTCCTGAACGCACACACTACAATATAGCATTCTCAAGACAGTTTGACAGCTTAAAGTTATTTACAGCTGTTGTACTTGTAGCTAAAATAACGCATGGTGTTCTCACCAATGGGTGTGTAAGAAAAACTATAACCCTAACCTTAATTACATCTGAGCCAAACATGTATTCAGGAATGGGAAATGTGGAAGACCATGAGGCATAACATTACTGTGCTTTACTTCAACAATGTGATAAATTCCAAGTCCTTATGACACAGGAGTAGCAAAGCCGATCTAAATCTGCCAAAAAATACATACATGACAAGATATTTCTTATTCAATGTTACAGGCATGGGCGTCATTTGCAAGGAAAAAGTGGGGGGAGGGGGGACAATTGGGTTCTAACAATATTTCGTGGGACTAATCGCGAGCGCCCTAGGTCATTGTGGCTGTCTGAGAACATTATTTAGAGTAAAGTGGGGGGGGGGGACATCAGATATTCTGTCCCCCCCCCCCCCCCCCCCCCCCCCCACTGCTAAAAGTGTTGGGGGGACATGTCCCCCACCAAATGACGCCCATGGTTACAGGGACAGATCCTAGTTTCAGCGCGTGAAAATTAACACAAAGTTTAGTTAATCTACAGACCTTAACACATTTGGATAAAGTTACAGCTGAGTGAAACACGAGTCTGCGACTTTGAAATGGTGAAATACCCTGTAAACATTTGCCAGATTTGTTTTTGAAAAAATCATCCGACTTGTCCATCTCTACTGGTAAATTGGGTGAGGTGAGTTTTAGTAAATCTTAAATAATATAGAGCAAATTAACAAACAAACTTTGTTTGCAAATATTTATTCATAAAATATGTAAACAGCAATGTGTTGCCATGGAATACATTTAAAATGGCAATGGAATGTTGCCCACTCTCACAAGTATAACAAGTATGACATGCAAATTAATACAGCATTTTTAATAGATATGCACATGTTTACACAACTAAAAGATTTAAATAAAACAAGTGTGTCAGTGACACTACACCTACTGTCACTACGACAGGCACGTATGCAGGATATTATGCAGGGGGGGGGGGGGGGGTGTCTAAAACTGTGGCGAGTAAAGTGTCTAGTGGGTTCGAGTTGTGTTTCCCATAAAGACGTTTATTAAAAAAAAAAAAAAAAAAAAAAAAAAAAATTGCTTCAAGCAGGAAAGGCTTTAACCCCCATGCACACGTGCCTGATGGCATGAACATTTTATTTAATGATTTAAGCTCAGTTCATGTTTGGATTTTAAAGACTACAGTACGTTTTGTCATACATGTACATATATTATATGAAAATATCCCCTCTCCCCTTAATAAATAACTGCCGTTTACCTCATTTAATAGTCATTATTTTACTCTTGGACCCTGATAGCTGTTAGTGAACTGTGTATTTTGTAACAGTTCCAAAAAAAAACTGAAGAAAAATAATAATACTAAGGAATGAATAAGTATGTAACAATATTTAAACTTCTAACAAGTTTCAAAAGAAAGAAAAAGTAATACACTTAGAATGTTTATCTATACATTGATGACAATAACAATATTACAATATGTAAGCTGATTTAATTTTCATTTTGTGGGAATACAGGATTTATTACTGTTCTCCCTAAATTGCAACTGGGTATAATTTAGTAAACACTAAATAGCAAAAATAGTATCACATATCTTTCTAAAACATGGTCTATCTAACTAAATGTCTACAATCACAATTCACTGGCTAATTTAATCTCACTTGGACATAATGGACATAATCGGTGTCATTCAATGAATGAAACGTACATCTTTATTAAGTGATACTGGTTCAACATGTACATACCATACATAATAATAAAATAAACAGCAGGTCTGAAATGGTCCCATATTGGATACACTAAATTTCAAATAATGAAGCATGGACACACAGCTAAATAGACCATTCAACGAAAAATATCAAATTATACACACCTGATGACCAAGCCAATACATATATTTTGTTCTGTAACCTACTGCTAGCTGTATTATATTACATGTATATATGTTATATATTAATTATATCTTACAAGATTTGACACAAAGCATAGCACCTTTATTGATAATTTCAACACATATACATGTGTATAACACTCAGCTCCGACTATCAGCGGCTAGCAACTAAATGCATTAACCAATGCATCATACTCAAACTTGTGACCATACTATCCACATGGCATGTCGCTCACTGAAACAATGGTATAACCATGATGTTGGCAGATCATTGCCTTGGCCTCCACCTGATCGCGAAACTTGTAAAGTTGGGTTCACTTGTCCACCACTAAAATTACCCCACCCACACCCAAAAAACTAAACCCCCAACAACTTAACAACCCCCCCCCAAAAAAAACCCAACAACAACAAAAAACCCAAAATAAATAAATATATGTGTGTATTATATATTAAAAAAATTCTTCGAATATTGGTGGATCCATCCATTAGAGTGCCACAACCCTTTGGCTAATAATGTATGGTATTTACACCACTGACTTAGGTGTGAACAGTCCTTGGAATCACTGACCTTTCCCCTACTCCAGGCATAAAAAAACCTACAAAAAACAAAGACCCCTTGCTGTTAATGAGACAAAGTATCACATGTGGTGACAATGGGTTTTGCTCCGTCTCACAGACGTCTGCCCTAGGTTTCACAAGTGGCAGCATTGGATTTGTTCTTTCACAGACCCTTATCTGGGTTTCATTCTTTCTCAGTCCCCAGCCTGGGATTTACCCTTTCTCACAGACCCCCGTTCTAGGTAACATTGGGGTTCACTGCCACTCTCCTGGAGATAACTGTGATATTGGCATGGCAATTGTTACGCCACAAGAACAGTATTAGAGCTACCTTTTCCATCATTACATAATTTTCAACTGAATATAAATTAAATTATTATTAAATTAAACCCATTACAATATTCGTAATAACTACAATCAAACTCACCAGATATATAATACATTTTTCAACTAAGTATAAATTAAATGATTTAATCTGTTACAATATTTGTATTAACTACAATATTTACATCACCAAACATATACCGGTACAATTGTCTTTTTCTACTGCTATAAATCATACATATTACCAAGCTGTTAAAAACTCCATCATTCATATTAAAACTAAACTGAGATCAGTTCCCATGATAAAACTATAAATTCCTTTGTGATATGCTCATTACTGGTATATTCTACACCCGGTTTTTCATACATCCTAAAACCAGTTTACTTTGATTATCAAATTATTCTGATTTTATATGTATATCCTATTATTAAGTAGATGTATACCTATTATATGTTTGATCATTCTTATGTCTAATAAAAAATTTTACCAGTTTAAAACACATAAACAAATCTTTTAACAATTTAGTTTTTGTTCGTTAAAACCATGTAATTAACCATTTTACTGTCTGGATGTTGTGGATTTAAAACACATCATTAATAATATGCTTTTTTCAATGGCAAAAAATCACATAAGTATATAGGCTCACATTTGTGTTTGTGGGGGGGGGGGGGGGGGTAGGAGAAAGAGTAGCACAGGCAGAGGTTTGCCCGAATTAAGTAAAAATTACAGAATTTAGATAACAATCATTTTGTTTTCATATTTAAATAACTACCAAATAGATAGAGGTTCCAAATGAATCACTACACATTTGTACATGGATTCAACACTTCCCCCCCCCCCTTCCATATTATGTATTTTACTGTACTTTAAAATGTACAGATATCTACTAAATGTCCAAGGTTTCATTCCCAGACACAATGAGAATTCGTCTTTGATATTTGCAGTAAAAATAATGTAGTTAACTTAATATTACGGTATTTATAACTTAAATAAAAATGTAATTTTTGGAAGCACAACATTTACTGTACTTGTCACGAATCTAAATATTGTTTATTACTATCAATTACAATAACATTTTATGTAAACAGTTTATGGAAACAAAACTATATTTGATGCTATGTCAACAAATCCAGTGCAGCCGCTGGTTGATGGACTGGCTTACTTGCAGGCATTGCACTACTTGTCTCATGGATACGCCATCATTTAACCATGCTCAGTTTATGCGTTGGTGGCATGGTTATCTGAGGACAGATTGCAATGAAATTTATACCATCCCAATATGCAGTTTTCAATTTTGATATATATTTTGTTTAATGCATTTGCTGGCGACTATACAAGCTGTGAGTAAAAGGCAGAGGTATGTGCAGTCTGCAATGCTTCAATTAGATCTGTAACCCTACTTTTTATTACATGTCACCACCACTGAATTTGGTTTTAATTTTTGAAAAAGTAATGTAAAGTCGATACTGACCCTCAACTTGTTGTGACTAGTATACTAAGTTACAATTGTTCTACTAATACGTTTTAGAGTGAAAGTGATTTAAGATATTTTTTGTTAATATTTGTGACCTTTTCATGTTATACATTTTTTTAATTTTCAGCAAAATAAGAAAATAATAAAACAAAATAATTTTCAAGAATAAAACTGTTTGTTAAAAATATTATCTTTTTTTTTCTTTTTTTTTTAAATTTAAGAGCATATTTTTATTGTACTATAATCTTGTCTTTCAATATGTAGGCAAATACAAAAGAAAATTCATACAGAATTATATTTTGTGATCCATGCAATGCACAAGTTCTATTTGGCATAACATCTGTAATTTTAACCAGACAATTTTATACCTACTATAGGTACATCATCGATACAGTCATTTACAAACTTTGAAACATGAAATATACAACACAGATTCATCAGTATAAATGTAATAAATAAATATTATATTGTACAAAACAAACATTCATTCATTTACTAGTATATATATATATATATATATATATATATATATATATATATATATATATATATACCAGTTGTATTTTTCTTCACATACCAAATAAATCTACACACATATATACCAGTTGTATTTTTCTTCACATACCAAATAAATCTACAGTTTTTATGATGCTAGAAAAACATAATTACTGATATTTCAATATCCTCATTATCAATATATATATATATATATATAAAAAGATAAATAAAAATAAAAATAAATAAATAAAAATAAATAAATAAAATAAAATTTTAAAAATTATTATAACAAAAAATAAATAATAAAAATCCAATATAATTATGTATTATCCTTCATACCATACTAATTAAAAGAATTAAGTTTATTTGCCATATCTGACCCATTTCAGCAGTTGATTAGTTGGAAGGCATTACAGTAAGTAAAAAAAGTAAAGATATTTTTACAACAGGACAAAAGTACAGTGCTGTGCGATTTCATAAATTGATAAAGTTTTATGAACGAAACAGTAGCAGCTACGCACACAGTGCGAAACAGAAGCAACAGCTGCTGTGATACATGAAAGGGCAAACAATAGCTAAATTATCTCTCAACACCAAACAGCTGGCTTCATAATACTAGCATATTGATTCTGTTCTAGGAATAGTATTTTTTTAAATGAATATTTAAAAAGACAAGCAAAAATATAGATAACTGCGTGCAATTTGTTCACACTGACAAATCCAAACCAAACAACTGAAAGAAAACACCTGACAGAACTCCATGCATACAAAACAGTTTATAATCTCTCCTTATGATTTTCTATATTGAGTTTTTGATAATTTGATAAAAATCCAATAATAATTATATAATAGCTTGTTTGCTCGAGATAAAAAGATATTTCAACTCTTGTGACAAAACTATTGCTTAACGTGAATAATTC
This sequence comes from Gigantopelta aegis, assembly GCF_016097555.1. Lineage (NCBI taxonomy): Eukaryota > Metazoa > Mollusca > Gastropoda > Neomphalida > Peltospiridae > Gigantopelta > Gigantopelta aegis. The sequence goes on along the minus strand of NC_054701.1, from coordinate 29,532,435 downwards.
GGTCAACTATGAGCCATACCCAGACCACCAACACACATTGACAGTGGTGTCACTACCAGAGAACTGCAATGTCTGGTAATCTAGTTTACCAAATACACACCTGCCAAACAGAAATCACAGGTGACGACAACTGAAAGAATAGACAACCTGACTAAGTAAACAGTCAGTTTATTATTTCAGTGCATAGGTTTCTGAACATTGGACAAAACATGATGAATCACTGGAGTGTTATTTTGTTTCGTTTTGTAGCCAGTTTGACAATGGTGGTTTATTTTGTATAAGAAAATAATGTATATGTATTTCTGGCTTACTGGGATTTGTATTATTACAGCCAGAACATTGTGAAACATGTCTTGTTTTATTATTACACAAAAATCAACTATAGGTGTCCTTTTAAATATTGCACCCAATACCTGAATAGTGTTCCTTTTAAATGTTGCACCCTACTCTAGAAATGCCCTGCATCATACTGTGGAATGTGTCAAGATGTTTATATATGCCAGTCATATCTGGACAAGATATAACAATGGCTTTGTTCAAATCTATAAACAGAGATTCTATAAAACAGTGACCAGTAAGATCTAACTACAGTGGAACCTCTCAAAACCGGACGGGACCGGATGTTTTTCATGGTCCCTTTTTAAATATCTGTTCAGAAGTGAACCTCTGTAAACCAGATACCTCTTAAAACTGGACTTTTTACTTGGTCCAAGTGTGTCCGGTTTAGAGGAGTTTCACTGTACAACCAGACCAGTTTTAATGTAGTCATACTATGTCCACAGTTTTGTTTTAAAAGATATGTCTTCAACTCGGCCGATTAATATCTTTGCAGGCCCTAAATAATTGATAGATATCTATAGGCCAGGCGCTCCAAAACAATGAATTTTTTTTATTCAAATAACTTTCTTTTGTGGTTGTTATGCCCATAATATAAAGACAGCACATGTCATTGGACAAGCATGAATTGTATACATGAATAGACAATAAAAAGTAAATATATACTGCTGTATAATTTCAGTGTGGCTGTATAAATAAAGTGACAAAAGGCTCCCTAAAAAAAAACTTGACAGAGAGAAAAAGCATTCACATTAAAAAACAACATGAAAAGCCACTCACACACACACACACACACATACATACACACACTTTATGTTAATATTTAATTTTTAGTGGCACTAATTGTGCTGTATTTGGTGCATCATTAACTTGTGCAACATAATGTGCAAAAGATATACAATTCATACAGCATGTTAGTTTATTACAAAGCAGTGGGAAAGATGCATCAACAAAATTAATTAATGGGCCAGTAGATGTTTTGGCAATTTGGCCAGTATCGTATTATTTTATTAAGTTTTGAGGGTTTTTTTGAGTTGATAAGTTTCAAACTATTTCAGTAAAATCAGACCCGTGATACTTGCAAAATGCTTGTGTTTTTTCTCTCTCATGTATTTGTAAAAGCTACCACAATGCCCATTGCCTAGGATTCATTACCTGTACTGGAACTTGTCATTTGGTTCACTCTGAACATGTCGCAACACTGACACCATACAATCAAAGAAGCTGCATTTTAAAACTATATTTAAAGGAAAATGCCTAAGAGATCTACTGGCCCGTAATGAATTTTATTGAGTACATTTCATCTCGTACAAAGTGGGATTTTGTTTTGAGTGTCCATCACCTCCTATCAACCGAGTTCACTTAATTACAACTGGAAGTTACATGATATTCTGGACTTCTATCACTTTCTGCATTAATCTATTACCATATATTGTCGTGTATTAGCCGGTATTTTTTTAAGTTTAGAAATTCTTCAAAAGATTATTACATTTCTAATATTATTGTTTAGTTGGCAGAATACATCAAATTGTAAATGCCACAAACAAATTACGCTCATTATTAGCTTTACTGATTGAAAAAAAGAACTTCAATTTTATGATTTTAAATGAAGAGTTCAGGTGCAAAAAACGATAAATGCCATTTTATCAAACAAGTGACTTCTACTATCATTACTCAGTTCAAGGTGTTATGTTCTGATTTTCATACTCGGTTTTTTTAAATTCTGTCCTTTATTTACTTTACTTATTTCAAAGATCGCCCATTGTAGACTTGATATTTTTTTACATAGAAAGCATAACCAAAAAACCCCTCTCTTTTGCAGAAAATTACTGAAATGTTTTTGCATCTGAACTCTTCCATTAATCTTACAATTGTTACATGACCACGACATGTGATGTGGCTAGTTCTATAGATGGGGAACACCGGGACTACTCAATGATTTATTCTCTTTAATTTCTGCTGTCCAGTAAATAATTTAATTACTTGTGTTCATGCAGTGATCTATTGTTATTGATTGAATTGTTTATTTTCTTGTTATAATTTATGGGTGCAAATTATTTTGCACTGCATGTAACTGGTAAGACATTAACACCGCGATTATGATTACTGTGCTTGTAATACTTAAAGAAAGAAAAACATTTATTAAAAAGAAAAGGTATAACCGTATTATAGAAATCAGTACAATATCCAACTGGACAAAAGATGACCCGGTCTTAGACACGAGACCAATGATTTTGTACTTGATATTTAGGGTCAAACTATGAGGTTGGCTTATCCAACGATTCGGCTAATACATGGCAATATACGGTACATTACAGTTTGTCATAAATGAAAATTATGTAGTCAGTCAAGCAAAATATAAATTTTTGTATTTTGTTTTATCCATACCTTGCTTTTTGAATATTTAATTTTTTCAGCTTTTCTGCTTATATTTGGGTATGTCCATGTTATCTGATAATAGATGCAAATATTTGATAGCATGTTTATTAAAAAAAAAATTAAAAAAATTATTGGTCTTATAAACTCTACATGATGTACAGAAGCACAAACCATTTTATGAATCACATACTTAAAAATAGTGCACAAAATTTATCAATTCTGTAATAGAATTTGTCATACAAAAATAAGTGCACATGGACTTGTCAGTGAATAACATCTGTTTTTTGTGGATAGTATGAATGAAATCGTTGTGACACCAGATTCGTTAGTGATCAAACAGAAGCACCTGAAACTTTTAAACACTTCATAGCACCCCTCAGTCAATATAAAAGTCAATTCATGACTAGTATGGTCAATTTATCACCAACTCGTAGATGATGCTTTGATCAGTTCATAATGACACATGAGCTGCTAGAGAAACAGAAAGTGTGACAATTTCTGGGAAATGTCCTTGTCTGCACAATTAATAAAGTAGGATGAACAAAGTAAATTTATTAAAAGACACAAAAGGCTTATGATAAAAAAACCCACCCCTAAAATCCCTCCAGTCCAACATCACTACTATTTCCAAGCCACTTCTTCTTTGCTAATAATGAAAAATAATTAAATAGATTTAAAAAAAAAAAAAAATCATGTCATTAAAAAAAATAAAGAAAAATAAGTGAGAAATCAGTATACCATCGACTGTCACTGACCCATATAAAATATTGTTCTACATTTTAATATATATTATTTGGAAACCTTAATCTTCAGATCCTTTACTTACAAAGTATTCCATTTCTGAACACTGGCTAAATAGTACATAACATAATATTTGCATTCACAATGTGTAAGAGCTGTCTAGATGAAGACATCTATGCCGAGATCTTTATTAGATATATATATAAGTAAACCTGATAAACCATGATATGCAACAGTATTAAAACCTGGTACACTGCTAGGCCTTTTCCTTATTTGATGTCTTTTCTCTTTATTGACTCTCTAGGCTGTCCAGGACACTCTTTATGAAACAGTAGATCAAAAGTAGGATGGAAAATATAGAAAATGGAGGACAAAAGGGAGGACAAAAGAAAGAAAATACAAGGAAAAGGTAGAACAAAAGTAGGACTGAAACTGCACATGTAGCAATATTATTCAACCTGTTAGTGGATTAACGAATTTGTGAAATCCAAACTTTAGTGATATTAATGAAAACATACTTAAGATTTTTAATATGATGCTCAGTTTGTACCTGTATGTTTGTTATCCAAAATAATAAAAAATCTTACGCAACAGTCATATTATACACTTATTTGAAATTGTTGTACACTGTATGTAATGCCGATTTATTTTCCAGTATGAAAATAATGTGTGCACATATTTTATAGTAATTAAAATTTGAGTCCCACAAATTCAGACGAATAATTTAATAACATTATGGAATTTGTTTGTCGATCCAAATCTAAGTAAAGATGGAGGAAATGTTAGTGTCAGCAACATGATGTACATTTTGCTCATAAAATCACACATATTTTACCATTCCTGTGAATCATTGGGAACTGTTTATAGTACAGTATAGATATTGTATTTAAATTTCATCTTACATCGACTTTGAGGGGGTAAGTTTAATATGCAGAGATCGTATCGTGTCCCAAACTGGGATATATATTATGCTGCAATAACGAAATATCCCATAACTGTTGACTTTTATAATAACACAAGCAGTATGCACCCTTATAGAAATTATCAGCATTTTTGTAATTGTGCCTGGCAATATTTAAAAAAAAAAAGAAAAAAAAAAGAGGAAATATTAGGTATTTTGAAGAAAACGTAGGAAACATTAGGTATTTTGAAGAAAAAGTAGGAAAAGTAGGACGGAGGCCAAAACGTAGGAAAAGTGGGATCAGTGGGCAGCTTCAGCAGTTGTCCTTCTCCGCTTCCGTAACCGTTTGTGATGTTCCTTTTCAAAGTCTCGTTCAGTGAGTGGTAATTTCAAGGACTGAAATACAAATGGTAGTTTGCTTATTACAACTACTAGTGCAGTGCACACAAATTTTATTTATTATTTACAATAAGTACACTTTAATCTGATAATTCATGATTTTTTTGTGTTTTTTCACTCATCAGAATATAGAGCTTGAAATACCAATAATTCCAAATGGAAACAAACATCCAGTTTTATTACTGAAATTAAAATATTTATTTACACCAACACACATTTCAAAACCATAACTTAAACAGTTGCCATAAATTACTTTAGGAATACGACAAATCTAGAAAAAAATTGAACAGGTCAAAATTATACTTGTCCTTCCAATAGAATGTAATACTAGTAATACTCAAAGATTTTAAAAATGAAAATATTAAATACAGCTGCAATGATTCATTCAAGTATTCGGTACAGGCTATCGATAATACGTATTCGTTATTCTATACCTAAAGAACCAAATATACTCATTTTTTTATTTTTTTATTTTAATGTACCATAAACAAGCATTCTGAGAGTACTACATGTCCCTTACTGGACCTAATAAATTTTCTTATCTCCAAAGCTCAAGGGCCATAACTCTGCCAAAATTAGTAAATTGACAGGAGAGTCAAACTTGGTCTGTAACGGTACTTGATAAAGGTTAATATCTTGATTTCCAGAACCGGACAGAACTTTAACAGTGACGAGGACCCAGGTGGTGAAAGCCATCAACATTAACAAAGATGGAATTAGTGGCCCAAAAACACCCCGCTGGTATGTTACTAACTGGTGTATTGCAGTACAGAGACATCATTGTGGCAAGTGCTCGTAATTCGTGAGGATTAGAAGTTTGTTTTGTTTAACAACACCACTAGAGCACCTTGATTTATTAATCATTGGCTATTGGATGTCAAACATTTGGTAACTTAGGAAACTTGCTACATTTTCCCATTCAAGTCAGGTCAGGTCATAGGTTTTAACATGCACATTCAGAGCAAGCTTTTGTAGCACATGCCTGTCATGGGCATAGGTGTCGACTTACACCATTCCATTAGTAGTAAGGGATCTTTTATATGCATCATCCCACAGACAGGATAGCACATACAACGGTCTTTGATATACCAGTCATGGTGTTCTGGTTGGAACGAGAAATAGGCCAACCCAATGGGCCAACCGACAGGGATCGATTCCATACTGATCGCATATAAGGTGAGTGCTTCACCACTGGACTACATCCCACTCCCTCATGAAAGTTAGATGCTGATGGTGGAGGCAAATCTTCATCTTCATAGGAATGCAGAATCATTGACTGAATAGGTTCGAGGTGACTGGTCTGGAAGCTGGTTTTTTGCGACAAAGTTCATTAAAAGTCCAAGGCTGATTGATGTTTCATCATGCCGAAAATGAACCATGTCAACATGTAGAACATGTAGTTAGAAACTCTTGTCGCAGTCGCAAAGCCCAACAGAAAAAGTCTTCCTTTTCAAGACATTCAACAGGGTGGCTCACAATGGTTCATAGGGTGATCTGGAAAAGGCCCTCAGAACAAGATTCAGGTCGCATTTCGGACGAAACTGTTGAATCTGATCTTCGTGTTTGAACCCTTTTATCTCGAGTACCAAGGCCAACTTTGAACCAGTTGCTGGATCCCGAACCATAGCTATGATCGTGATGTAGCCTGCGATCGTTGATCCTTTCAGCTTCAAGGAATTCCATAGATACAGTAGGAACTCGGCCAGCTTTCTAACACGAATTGTCTGAGGCTTGATCTGGTTTGTAAGACACTATCTGTGAAAGCACAGCCATTGCACATTATAAGCAGCCACCATTAATGCACTATGAGTTTTCAGAAATGCCTCCGTGGACATGGAAGAAAAACCCTTCTTCTTCAACCCCTACATGAGTAGCTGGAACAAGAGTGGATTGGTATAGTGCTGTCTTGACGTGGGATGAAGTAACAACCTTTATTACGTACCTATTCAATCTTACTATAGTGATAAAGACATTTTCAAACCGTGTGATAAATTTATTTTGTATCGCACATATGTACGATCTAGACCGGAACTTAAATGGAGAAAATGTCCCCTTTTTAGTTTTACTGCAGTTAGCGCCTTTTAGTTACTCATGTCATATATGATTTATAAATTACGTCATATCGTATTTGAAATATTACACAAGGCTGCTGCAGAATATGATTCTTAACGTTAAGTAAATCCATGAAAAGGAAGGAAGGAAATGGTTTATTCAACAGTGCATTCAACACATTTTATTTACGGTTATATGGTGTCAGACATATGGTTAACGACCACAGAGATATTGAGGGAGGAAACCCGCTGTCGCCACTTCATGGGCTACTCTTTTCGATTAGCAGCAAGGGATCTTTTATATGCACCATCCTATAGACAGGATAGCACATACCACAGCTTTTGATGTACCAGTCGTGGTGTACTGGCTGGAGCGAGAAATAGCCCAAACCGACCGCGCATCAAGTGAGCACTTTACCACTGGGCTACGTCTCGCCCCTTCCATGAAAAAAGTATTAGTCATAGATTTAAGAAAGAGTTGTCATGACATTAAATTAAAAATCGTTTTTGTAACACATAAAAAAAAGGTAGGTAATAAACACAGAATTTCACATATGTTGTTTTGCACAAGAACGTACCACTTGACCTTGTGGTATATATTCTTGTGCAAAATAAACTTGTTCAATAAATAGGAAGAGAAAACAACATGTGAAGTTCTGTATATTACCCAGTCAGGCAACGGTAGTGGATCTGGGTCCATGAGATGAAGCAGATCTGGATACCACATACGATTCGGCCACATCAGAGCTATGAGTACCAGTCGACAATGGAGTACCCTGAGAATCAGTACATTGGATGGAACTAAGTGTCCAGACCTTCCCAACTTATGGCCAGTGCGTCTAGGTCCATTTCCTCTGGATTTGGGACAGGTGAGACATAAACCTGGAGCAGACAATTGAATCGGGTCACAAACAGATCTACATTTGGCATGCAAAGTCTCTGACACACCCACCGGAATGCTTTCACTCCATGATTTGTGGAGCGGATGGCCTGGATGTGTCTGCTAACACATTCGAGACCCCTGGGATGTGTCTTGCTCGTAGGTTCAGCGGAATAGCGTTGACCATCTTGTACAGATGATACGTTAGCTGCAGTAGCCTGCTGGAACAAGTCCTGTCGTGACAGTTTATGTAAACCACTGCCGTGAAGTTGCCCATCGCCACCATGAGACTCGTGTCGATCAATCATTGGCATCAGTGTCACACCGTTTTGAAGACTGCCAGAAACTCTAACACAATGATGTGGAAACAGATATCTTCTGATGACCACCACCTCAAAGTTGCCTTCCAGTGACACATCAATGTAAATATGGTGAATCACTTGAAACAGTAAAAAATACTCCGCCTAAAATGTTCCATGGGATCTGCCACCACTGCAGGCTGGGCCGAAGGTCGTGTGGAAGACCGATCATCAAATCGGTGTTGTCCAACGTGGAAGACTTGAATGCGACCTAACTGCAATCGGCCCCTGAGAGTCGTGTCTTGAGCTGACATCAAGAGACCCAACAGACTTTGCCAGTAGTGGAATGTCACAGACCCATTCAAAATCCTGGTGACCACTATCTAGATTTTCTCCCATCTGTCGGAAGTAACCTCTTCTAAGTCCAGGTCCGTTCGCAGCAGGGCACCAATGAACTGAAGACGCATTGTTGGTAGCAACTGAGACTTGTCTCGATTAACAATCCACCTGAGACATCAAAGGAACCGAATGATGAAGTTGACATGGACAGTTAACCTCACTCTGCTCTGGCACTTCATGAGGCAATCGTCAAGATAAGGATAAAAAAATACCCTTGTGATTCAGGAACCATGACATTGATGCCATGATCCTAGTGAACAGTCTAGGAGCCTCCGATATACCAAACAGCAGGACCATCAACTCATAATGAGTCCCTTAGAAAATAAACGACAGATATCTGTGGTAATCTGGATGGATGGTCACGTGCAGATAAGTATCCTTGAGATCTAGAGATGCAAGCCAATCATCCATAACTGGCGCAACATCCTTGAATGGCATGTTGAACACGGAATAAGCCACTGACAACCAATGAAGAAACTGTACCAGAGAAGCTGTATCTCTAAAGTTCTGATGCCACTCCCGATACCAGCGAACCAGCTACAAGGGACTTGATGACAACATCGTCTGGGGTGGGGTCATCATCGGTACTGGACCCTTCCTGGATGGTGCAGGCGGGGTACGGCAACAACTCATATATATGAAGGGTATATAAGGCTAGGCAGTCCCGCATGGTCATCTTGTCTGCCGACTCGGACTAGGAGATGACATGTTGTCAGGAAAATCCAGTAATAGCCTAGCACGGGCATAGCAGTCCTCTACAGACAAAGGACGAGGTGATGTAAACTGTCAGTGTTCACGGCGAGACCTGTTGGAGCTGTGGGAGGTCTATAAGTCCAAGCTTCTGGACTGATGCCATCAGTCTGAACGGCCCATGGATGACCGTAGCAAATGGCTGTGCTCCCTGAATCAATCGATGATCCGAACCATGGTGCCCGGTTGTATGCTTGGACCTGTCTCTCAGTGTGTGCTCCATTTAATAAGAAGCTGACCTGGAAGTCATCACAGGAGTCTTCTTGGAAGCCGTCCTGGGAGCCGTCACAGGGGTCGCCTCAGAGGCCGAGGCCGGAACCGGGAGCCGACACCGTTGCCAGAACAGCCATCAGAGCCATAGAGTTCTGGGCTAGGAGCCTTGAAGTCAATCAAAGTTTCCAATGTCTCCTTCATCGCCGGAAGTATGGAATGAAGGACCTCAGTGACCAAATCAGCAATGGAAGGCTGAATAGCCGACACCCGACACCGGTGGGGACAATTCTGACGCTCATCCTGACTTCTTGGCCCTGACTTCTTGGCCTGTGTAGCAAGTACCTACAGATAGTCGTCACCCAAAGGACGACATATGGTACAACGAGACGCTATGTCACAAGGTGGCCAAAAGCTTGGACACAGTATGTGCAGATCTCTGCCAGCCATAAATCGCTTACACCTCAGGCAAGACTTCGTCACTCGACCAGAGCTCTCTGACATTGATTGATTAAGTCTATAAAGATAATAAACAAACACAAGTCAACAGAAACATCCGGTAAACAAGTAACAAAGTAAAGGTTTGGAAATAACACTTTAAAAAAGTGAATTCAACCAAATAAAGCTGTAAACAGATATATTAAACGTGGAAGGAAATATTCCACACAAAATACTCTCGACTAAACCAACTGAAAAAACATGATGGTTTAGATTTGACTGGAGTAAAGAAAAATAACATCCAAACCAAAACAGCGACTTCAGGAGAAGAAGGAAGCTTTAGTCACGTGACAGGAACAGGAAGCAGAGGACTCATTGGAAGATTTTACCCATCCCATTGGCTGTTGGGATGTTCGGACCAGACTACTATCCCTAAGGGAATATGCCACTGTTTAAGATCAGTTTAAGTAAAAAAGAAAAAACCCTTCTAACTAAATAAGTTCCGATCTTTGTTTACTGGAGAGTTGTTTGACGGTAGTACAGTATTAACAAATTCACCATAATTATTCATATTCTTGATACGTATCACATTCGCCCCATGGTATATTCGATGCAGCTCTAATATTAAACAACTGAATTAATTAAAAATAACCCCTAGAAAACCAGCTGTAATTAGCCATTTACAAAAAGAATTTTAATTTAACAATTATATTGTCATTATACAGTAACCTTAAAACTAAACCTATTACAGGCCTCTGAAAATTGTGAGAGTGATAGTTTTAGTTTTGTTCGTGCATCGCTTGCGTAAGTATTGTTTGCATACCCTACTGTATTCCTCTAAAATTACTACAACTCTAAAATTTTGACCGTGAATTTTTCTACATCATGTTAGTGCCAAATACTTCTAAAACAACGACCACAGGCAAATATAACAAAAATGTGAATTAAAATTTCAACCACCCTGTTGTTGGGACTTTTTTTTTATTCGGCTATTAATGTGCCTACGCTCAAGTCTAAGGTGTGTGTGTGTGTGGTGACTCAAATGGGTATAAAAGTATAATAATAAATCATTATTATCCACTTAGTTCAAGATATTCCAGGAAATATAACCAGTATGACCCATGTGTGTCATAGTGATTTTACGTGCACATCGAATGACATCATTTTGTGAAGTGACATCACAACTTAATGTGGCTTCCCCAGTATAAACGCTTATCAAAATGACGTCATTTCTCAAAATGACATTGTTTCGTCGTCTCTTTTTTAGTAACGTTTGAAACATTTTGACATGGTTGTAGCTTAAATTGTTATTCGTGAAAATAATAGTTTAGACAATGTGGATAATAAAGAAATTATTACACTCGCATGTGAACCATACTGATTTTACGAAATGAGTGTCAGGATTCATGTATTACCCTCACTCTCGCTCGAGCAATACAAAAATCCTGACACTCGTTTCGTAAAATCAGTACGACACACAAGCTTGTATAATAATCTCTATATATGCTTATGTCTTAACCCTTGCTATAATTAAAAAAATAATAATATATTAAAAATGTTTTGAATACTGTTGGTGGTGAGGGGTGGTAGGGATGATGGTAATGAATAATTTAATGTACACTATTCTCAAAGGACGAAATGCCTTTTGCAAGTCTACCAACATACAATGTTCTGTAATTGGTGAGCATGCATGCTTACAAATAACAATATAAAACTAACACCTGATAACTTGAAAACAAGTCCTGAGTTACTAGTATTACTACAGTGAGGGTGCAAAGTAATGTACAATGCAGAAAAAAAAAGTTTGGTTTGTTTAACGACACTACTAGAGCACATTAATATATTAATAAACGGATACTGGATGTCAAACACTTGGTAACCCGCTAACATTTTTCTTAATGCAGCAAGAGATCTTTTATATGCACTTTCCCACAGACAGGAAAGGACACACCATGGTCTTTGACCACTTGTGGTGTACTGGTTGGGATGAGAAAAAACAATCAGTTGAACGGATCCACTGAGGTGGTTCGATCCTGCGACGCAAGCACCTCAAGCAAGCACTCAACCGACTGAGCTAAATCCCCCCCCCCCCCCCGTACAATGCAGAATACATAGGACTGGAGCAAAACAGTGTAATATGAAATAAAACAAACAAACAAACAAACAAACATCACATGAATTAAAAGCTGACAAAGCAGCGAAAGTAAAGCTGTGATTGCCCGGTGCCTGTACGGCGTAGGAACTATATCTGGAGTGGGGTAGGGGGGTAATCTCTAATTGAGGGGGCACAGTTTCTAGTGGGTATTGGGGGGAGGGCACAAGCCAGATTTTCATATTATTTATATACTCTTCAAAAGAAGAAATGCAAAACCACATTGTCGTAACATTTGGAGAATTGATTTAATTATTGAATGGTGAGTCCGATAATTACCAAATGTTGCAGGATTGTTCACAATTCACTCTAGTCCATTGTGAGTAAGTGATAGGACACACCACCAAGGTCAAGGTCATCTGGAGTCAATACCGGGTGTGGCCTCCGCGTGTGTTGACAACTGCCTGGCACCGCCTGCCCATTGAAGCAACCAGAGTACGGATGACGTCCCGGGGGATGGTGGCCCACTCGGCCTGCAAGGCTGCTGCCAGCTCGGGCAGGGTCTGGGGCTGTGGTTGTCGCTGTCGGAGGCGTCGGTCCAACTCGTCCCATAGATGCTCAATTGGGTTCAAATCCGGTGATATCGATGGCCAAGGAAGGACATTAATGTTGTTGTTCTGTAGGAAAGCCGTTGTGAGACGTGCTTGTGAGGCCTGGCGTTGTCATGTTGGAACACTGCGTTGGCGTTGGCCATAACTGGAACGATGTGTGGCCGGAGGATCTGGTCAATGTAGCCCTGTGCATTCAGGTTGCCCTGCACGTGGACCAGGTCAGTTCTGCCAGTGTGTGAGATGGCTGCCCACACCATGACACTACCCCCGCCGAATCTGTCCACTTCCTGCACGCAGTTTGCCGCATAACGTTCACCACGACGCCTATACACGCGACATCTTCCATCATGACGTCGGAGCAGAAATCGGGACTCGTCACTGAATCACACCTGTCTCCATCGCAGTTGAGGCCATTGTCGATGAATCTGGCACCACTGCAGTCGGAGTCGACGGTGTTGTGGTGTTAAGATGACACCTCGAACTGGACGTCTGGCACGAATTCCTACCTCACGTAGGCGGTTCCGTACGGTCTGGTCGGATATCCTGTGCAAACCTGGTATTGCTGCGGCTGTGGAGGTGGCAGTAGTCAATCGTTCCCGAAGGTGGCGTACCCGGATGTAGCGGTCCTGCCCGGGGGTAGTGACCCGTGGTCGACCGGATCTAGGGAGGTCACGTGTTGATCCATGTTGCTGGTAACGGTCCCACAGTCTGGAGATGGTGCTTGGGGACACATGGAATGCCCTGGCAACGGCCGTTCTGGATTCGCTTGCGTCTAGTCGGCCGATGGCATTGTTTCTCGGCGGTTCACTGAGACGTGGCATGTCCTGGATTGTCAACTGTCGGCCAGATACAGAGGCCAGGCAAGCGAACACCCTGCACTTTTATACTGTCGGTGTTCATGTTGCACGTGCAGACAACGCACGTGCAGTGGTGACATGGTTTGCACGTGGCTGCGTTTTTGCGAATATTCACATTTTGGAACTTTATTGTACAGTAGCTGCGTTTTATCGAATGTAACCGTGGGAATGTGTTTGGGACATGCATTGACCTTATATTCACAAAGCATGAACCGGTAGGAAACATAAAATCGGAGTTATAACCCATTTGTACCCTTTTGCGTTTCTTTTTTTGAAGAGTATATATCGGCAGGACAAAACATACATTTTTGTCTTCAATGGGGGCACATGCCCCGTCTCCCCCCCCCCCCCCCCCCCCCATCGCGGTTCCTACAGGTGTGATTGCATCAAACACTCAAGACTGAATACCTGTGGAATTAACAATAAAATTACTAGTATTTGTGCATATAACGCGCACTCATTAAAAAATCCAACTAAAAAATTCAAATACAGACAGACTTTCCAGAGGTGTTCATATTCATAATTGTAAGGTGGCAAACATCTAAATGAGTTTTATTTGAAATGTTTAAGGGTTTCTTTTTGCAAGGTTTTTTTTCATATTAATATTGATTCAGAAGTAAATTACGCTGCATTATGTTAGCTGCCCTAGCTAGATGAATAAATTGACCGATACTTTGTTTTGCTACCATCCACTGGTCTGTAGCTGAGATTAAGAAATGGGATGTGGGACATTTTACTTAACGGTGAAGCATGGTTCTTTCTGCAAGTATAAAATACATGTGAATATTACATGTGGTTTATGCAAATTTTCTATTCTCAGAGGCCTGTAATACAGAAATAACATGGATGTTGAACATTTCTAAACTAAATTTATGGAAGACATTATTATAATATTTTCCTGGATTTTAAAGTGCTACACAGAAGGCAGTTAATAAATCACCTCTTCTATGATCACATCTGGATCTAGCAACCCCTTTTGAAGTTTTTCAAGCTGTGCCAGTGTCGATTCGTCATTTGTGCACTGTTTAAGTTTGCCCCCCAATGCCATCTTCATCAACGCTAATGAAACACGGAATAACACTTTCACACCTGATGAGAAAAAAGGCAAACAGTCAACACAAGTTTACAATATATGTGATGTTTTTACTTGAAGAACTGTTTATAAGAAACAACAGACATCACTTAAGTATCTTTTCAAAACACAAGGCTCACACTGTACATTGCCAAATTAGCCGTTTCAATAGTTTGCTCATTTATATACAACGTGGCTACATTTACTATTTGGCTAATAAATGCAGAATATCAGGCCTGGTGCTTATAAAACTTTTAGAGTGTGAGACACTAATGTAATGACAACGCCATACAAACTGTATGTGTGTGACATCATTAGAGATTGAGTTTGGACTCTTAAAAGTTTTATAAACACGGGCCCAGGTTACTATGTTTTCATAACGTGGTTATTTGGTGGATATATTTTTCTTTTTTTCTGTAAAAATAAACAGAAGTTTTGGTTTGATGCAAGGTAGATATATGTCACTGGCTGCTAGTGACTATGTGACATCAGACATTGTTCCAGTGTACACATTCTTTGAAGGAAGCTACTTGTTTTGTTTTTTAATGTTGCAAACTGTGTTAACTGGTGCTAAGAAAACACTTTGATCTAACCATTATAGGGTTGCAAAAGTAAAGGAAGGAAGGAAGGAAATGTTTTATTTAACGACACACTCAACACATTTTTATTTACGGTTATATGGCGTCAGACATATGGTTAAGGACCACACAGATATTGAGAGAGGAAACTCGCCGTCGCCACTTCATGGGCTACTCTTTTCAATTAGCAGCAAGGGATCTTTTATATGCACCATCCCACAGACAGGGTAGTACATACCACGGCCTTTGATATACCAGTTGTGGTGCACTGGCTGGAACGAGACGGGGATCGATCCCACACTGACCACGCATCGAGCGATCGCTGTACCACTGGGCTACATCTTGCCCTCAGGTTGCAAAAGTGTGCCTTCCTACATTAATTCAGTCAAAATTGTTATGTATTAACTTTATACATATCTTTATAAGCAATGATGTGTTGTTTTGACACTTTTTATAATATATTTCTCTCGTTTTTAAAAACAAAAAAAGAGTTCCCCCAGATGTTTATAAATAGAAAAGACTTCCTTAAGTCAAAACATAAGTTCTTTGATAAATACGGGCCCACTTCTCTTTTTGTAATCTTTCTAAACATTATAAAAAAACATCAAATTATTTACCAAGATTTTAAGATAATTTCAGCCTTTGTACCGTCTGGCAGAAAGCCTGTATACATGTAGGTAGGCTATTACTCTTCTGATGGCCATACATTTACGTCAAATTCTCGTAAACCAATAAAACTCTGTTTATAATTTCAGCTTGAGCTTGTAGACTAGATGTTTTATAAGCCATGAGCTTACAGTTTTATATAAATGTAAAAGCTGCAATACATACCTTTATAGTACTTTATAATTAAATTTCCCTTACATTCATTACAACATAACATCTCATTGGTCCAGCCGTAGCAATGGGAGTAAAGTACTTGATTCTATTTTATTTGTGTTAGGTAAACATTTTATTTATTTTTTTGCACATGACATATTTTGGCATGTGTTACATGCCCTTGCCTGCTGCATGGGATGATTTTCAATTAAGGATTGTCTGTTATTTCTTTTACGTTCATTGTGGTATCAACAAAAAAAATCATCTGCAAATTGTGTGAATCAGCGAAGCCTTTCTCACATAAGTTTGCAGATGATTTATTTTATTCATACCTAGATGAAGATAAACAAAATAACAGACAATACTTATAATTAAATTTGAAACATACTTACTAATAATAACACTAAAACTCGTGTATTTTATTTTGAATTATTTTTTAGGTTAAAAACAATAACGCTCAATAAGACAACTTGCCCATATAAAATGACGTCATCAGATATGACGTTTCCTGACAACGTAATTTTTTCGTGCATCGAGAATTGAACAAACTCATTGCTACATGTACGTCTGGATCAATGGGATGACGTTATGTTGTAATGAATGTAATGGAAATTTAATTATTGGTGGTTATAAAATAACGGTAAATGTTGATCACACCATAGGATTTTAACAACTTAAATGAACAATATCAGAGGCAGATCTAGGGGGGCCTCAGGGGCTCGCCCCCCCCCCCCCCCCAAATTTTGCGAGTTATAATTTTAAACATTTTTTACGATGCTCTTCCAAACCTCACCCATGTCATTCCACCTCATGTCATTTGCCCCCCCCCCCCCACACCCGAAATGGAATTTCTGGATCCGCCACTGAATATAGTAATGCTTTGTTGCTGTTGACACTACAATCAGTACAATGGATAAAGTAAATAAATGTTGACCATGTTTAGTTTCCGCTACAATATAACCAGTAATTATGTTTGGGTTTTTTCAAAGTGGCTGTAAGTTTTACACCAACATATATTATGTAAAATTTATCCCAATTTATTTTGCTAAAACAATATTGAAAATATGTTAGTAACTGCTATGCTATTTTATATAAACAGGAAATAGTCTATGCATAAACAACAACAGTTTGTCACACATTATTGTGCAATTTGTGTTGTATACTCACTGTAATTAAAGGTAGGGTCAACTCAAACAAGAGCCTTATGTGTTGGAAAGATGCATACCACACCAACACATACTGACTCTTTAGCAAATGAAAAACGCGTAATTTTAGAGTTAATAAAAAAACATGATTATTCCTGCTAACTGGGGGCAGCCATTTTGTTTTGTTTTTGTGACGTCTGGTGGGATAGCTTGGGGCAAAGTGACGTCAGCTCCTGGCCATCTCCTGTATGTACAGTGTAAACAAAAGCAGTAATTTTCGACAAGGCGCTACTCTTTGATTAACCTGACTTGTAAAACAGCATAAATGACGTAATAATATAATAAACTATTTAACTAAATATATTTCAAGTTGCATTAACGGAACAAAATGGGGTTATAGTATTTTTGGCTGTTAAATAATCCAAAGGAAAAATGTACACTATTAGGCCTATTAATATGCCACGTTGGAGCAAAAATGACAACCCACGATAATTTTCTTTTCTTTGGGACTATGTAATTGGTCAGTTCTGTGGTTTTAGATGGAAAAGTCTACTTAATCAATAGTTTTACAGAACTATTTACAGTAATAAACCATGTCCATTACCATTTTAGGGGCGACAGGTAATATTCCACAATACGGGTATGTATGTGTCTAGACAGCGTCAATTAATTGGCTCATCTGGTTACCAATCAAATACACACCTGCCAATCAGGAATCACAGGTAGATGCAACTAACAGCATAGACCAATTAACTAAGAAAACACTCCGTGTATCATTTCAGTACGTAGGTTAATGCATGGACAAAACATTGTTAATTATTTCGACTTGTTGTGTAGCCACTTTGACAATGGTATTTTATTTCGTATTGAAAAATAATATATAATGTGCTGGATATACTTATTGCTGGCTTACTGGGATGTGTATTATTACAGAACATTGCAATGTATGACTATTTATCATCCCGCAAAAACCAGGTAGATTGTGTTTCTCTAGTTCTAATTAAGGCTCATTCCTGACGTTACGTGTTAAGTATTACGTAACCACCAGCTCGCCAGAGGGCATACTCACTGAGATGGTACAAAATGGCTGCGCCCGTTATATATAATAGCCGTCACATTTAACCGTTTTATTAATTAACTATACGATTATACTTGTTGATATTAAGAAATAATGTGCATTATATATCGTTGAATATGCATACCAGGCCAAATGCCTTATTTGTCCCTTTCTTTAAGTAAACCAAACCTTTCTTTCACAAATATAATTAAAAAACCACTTGTAATCTTCAGTGTAGACAATACCAAATGTCTGGCATCCATTTCGCTTTTGTATTTTACCAATAAGTTGGAAATATGAGACTTAAGTCTGGTCAGGAGGAGGCTTAAAAGTTAAGTCAAAAACAGACCAAACTAAACTCTAAGTAGGTTGATTAATGTCTTATGTTTTTTAATGGAACTTAAGTCAAAATTGCAAATACTTAGGCCCTAAGTATTTTTAGCTGACTGAAGTCTTTTTTATGACTTAAGTTTCTTGATAAATACAGACCCAGCTGTTTAAAATTTGGCAAAGTACATGAAATGCAGTGTCCAATTTGAAATCCATAACTACCTAATTGGGCTAGACTGGGCTATATCTCCCTTTCATCAAGGTGAGACAACACAGATCTATAAGGATCAGTTTTGTGCTGATGGATGAAAGATAAAACATTAAATTTAAAACTAAAAGAGCCACACTATAACTTACCTTCACATAAAAACATGTCCCATATTCTTAAAACACAATCCCATGGTAGGCTGCGACAAAACACACACAGGAACCAATTCATCATATAACTGTAATGCTCTATTTTATGCTTTTTCTGAAAATATTTGTGGAAAAAACAAAATACCTTTTCGTTTAATATTCATTTCATTAATGTCATTACAGTAGCACATTCAAAACATTTTACTCCCTTTGCATGACTTAGGTTATTGACTATTTGAGAATATTTGGTTAACCATACCTGATGTTCTAAATATTTCATTCTTTTGTGAATGTAAAAAAATAAAGTTGGCACAGAAAGCATTTTTTTCGGAAAAGTTGTGATGGTCTAAATCAAGGCTTGAACTTAACGGTGGCACAGCTGCAATATGAATTGCTGTAGGTCAAAGGCGGTACCGATGGCATTTAAACAAATGGAGAAAACTTGAGGTGTTTTCTCTTTTATAGATACGTCACCTGTCCTCAACAAATGCATATTCCCCTAAGGATAGTAGTCTGGTTTGAACATCCCAACAGCCAATGGGATGGCCTACAATTATTCTACTGCGCACACCTTCCTGTTCCGGTCATGTGACTGTAACTTCCTTCTTTTTCCTGAGTAAATCACACAGAGAATTGGAAGCGGGGAGGCCTGCTTGCATCATTAATTATAATCATTTCAATTTCATTTTTCTGTAAAAATGGCATCCATCTTGAATTCAAAATGGTGCATTTATGCATATGATCCAGAGTGCAAGATATAAACTTTTGTTCCACTGTGGAGCATGGTGAACCAATATTCAAAGTCAAACTGAGTACATATAAAAGTGCATACAGGCAGTGGTTAAGATCCTAGAATATTTAGGAAAACAAAAATTATACAAATGATTTCATGTGCATATAAATAATCTATTTTGATATTTATTTCACCTAATACTAAAAAAAATTTAAAATTAAAATAAACATGTTTCTACTTCAATACATACATAATTACTACTGTAATGCAAACAATTCACTATTTCTATGATTTTATATGATTAAAAAATAATTCGCCATGAAATGTTGAAGACTCATATATCATGAAGATACTTCAGCCATAATGGAGTCGATGACTCCCGATTAAACAGTAACACAATCGTCATTAAGAAAAAACAAAATGGCAGCTGATGAAAGACACACGACTAAAGCAAAATGTTTGAAAAATAACATTTATAAAAAGTGATATTAAGCAAATAAAGCTAAAATAACCAAGAACAAATGTAGCAATCTGATTAAAATTAGCTCTACTGGTCTTGCCAGTAGATCTAACAGCATTGCATGGACTCCCATGTCCAGGTGACATTTCATCTATAAATAACAATTTAAAAATCAACCAATTACACTTCGCCTTTTATAACGTTATTTGGGAGCATACAAATTCTAAAAATATCGGCCGAGACTATTTATGCAATAGGCAAACTTGTTGGTCTATTTTAACATTGAAAAAACAGGGGGAGAAATACAGTAATAAACTGGATTGTATACTAGTATAAATAGATTTTATGGCTATACCATCACAGGGTTTTTTTTCTGTCTTGAAACAAATTTTTTATAAAAATTTATATTGAAATTAGTTTCTGGCATACTTCGTAATTCACCCGAATTATTTTGTATACCTTCGGCATAATCCCGAATGTTTTCAAATTCTTTTCAAATCACTGGCATGATTTCGCAAGTAAGGTTTTGATTGGTCGAATGAAAGGTCAACTGGACATGAGCTCCAACGGGCTGCTGTTAGATCCACATGTAATAGTGGAGCTAATTTTAATTAGATTGCAAATGTGGCAGAAACTAATCCACATTAAAATCACTCCAACAAACCAACAGAAAAAGAAAGGTAGCTTAGATTTAACAGGAGCCAAGAAAAGATGTCTGGACCGCAACAGCGAAGAAAAAAGAAGGAAGTTTCAGTTATTGGAAGATTTTAAGCCATCCCATTGGCTGTTGGGATGTTCGGACAAGTCTACTTATAGGGGGAATATGCTGTTTGCTGAGATCAGGCTAAACTGAAAAGAAATAATGTTACTCACAAAATGTGTTTTATTTGTTTTTATGTATTTAAAAAATGTATTCCATGAATTAATTGCCACATTTTTAAGTCACTCACTATATGTTTGTATATATTTCGTGATGTTTTCTTCAACAGCCCTTCATAAATATCACAATCCAACAAGAAACCTTCCTATAAAGGAAAAAAAACATATGAATAGAATGGTTTACAATTAATGATTTAAAAACACATAGGTATTTTAAGATGATAGCAAAGTGGATGGGAGGGGAGAGCCAACTATATATTAAATTCATTTTCACCTTCTGATGCATATTTAACATCACCAGCAAGATAAGATAAAAAAAAATAAAAAAAAAGAGTACCAGTGTGGTACATGATACACCTGTCAGCAGTTTGATGGAAAACCATAGATATTAATGAATATGTTTCGGGTATGATTCAATTCTAATTAGAGGGCAGGATGTAACTTAGTGGTACAGCACTGTTCTGATGTGCAGTCGGTCTAGGATCAATTCCCGTCGGTGGGCCCCATCTGGCTATTTCTCGTTCTAGCCAGTGCTCCACAACTGGTGTAACAAAGGTCATGGTATGTACTATCCTGTCTGTGAGATGGTGCATATAAAAGATCCCTTGCTGCTAATCGAAACAAGTAGCCCATGAAGTGGTGACGGTGGGTTTCGTCTCTCAATATCTGTGTGGTCCGTAACCATATGTCTGATGCCATATAATCGTAAATAAAATGTGTCGAGTGTGTCGTTAAATAAAACATTTCCTTCAGTTTTAATTATAACTTAGTATACTCTTCAAAAAAAGAAACGCAAAAGGGTACAAATGGGTTATAACTCCGATTTTATGTTTCCTACCGGTTCATGCTTTGTGAATATAAGGTCATTGCATGTCCCAAACACATTCCCACGGTTACATTCGATAAAACGCAGCTACTGTACAATAAAGTTCCAAAATGTGAATATTCGCAAAAACGCAGCCACGTGCAAACCATGTCACCACTGCACGTGCGTTGTCTGCACGTGCAACATGAACACCGACAGTATAAAAGTGCAGGGTGTTCGCTTGCCTGGCCTCTGTATCTGGCCGACAGTTGACAATCCAGGACATGCCACGTCTCAGTGAACCGCAGAGAAACAATGCCATCGGCCGACTAGACGCAGGCGAATCCAGAACGGCCGTTGCCAGGGCATTCCATGTGTCCCCAAGCACCATCTCCAGACTGTGGGACCGTTACCAGCAACATGGATCAACACGTGACCTCCCTAGATCCGGTCGACCACGGGTCACTACCCCCGGGCAGGACCGCTACATCCGGGTACGCCACCTTCGGGAACGATTGACTACTGCCACCTCCACAGCCGCAGCAATACCAGGTTTGCGCAGGATATCCGACCAGACCGTAGGGAACCGCCTACGTGAGGTAGGAATTCTTGCCAGACGTCCAGTTCGAGGTGTCATCTTAACACCACAACACCGTCGACTCCGACTGCAGTGGTGCCAGATTCATCGACAATGGCCTCAACTGCGATGGAGACAGGTGTGGTTCAGTGACGAGTCCCGATTTCTGCTCCGACGTCATGATGGAAGATGTCGCGTGTATAGGCGTCGTGGTGAACGTTATGCGGCAAACTGCGTGCAGGAAGTGGACAGATTCGGCGGGGGTAGTGTCATGGTGTGGGCAGCCATCTCACACACTGGCAGAACTGACCTGGTCCACGTGCAGGGCAACCTGAATGCACAGGGCTACATTGACCAGATCCTCCGGCCACACATCGTTCCAGTTATGGCCAACGCCAACGCAGTGTTCCAACATGACAACGCCAGGCCTCACACAGCACGTCTCACAACGGCTTTCCTACAGAACAACAACATTAATGTCCTTCCTTGGCCATCGATATCACCGGATTTGAACCCAATTGAGCATCTATGGGACGAGTTGGACCGACGCCTCCGACAGCGACAACCACAGCCCCAGACCCTGCCCGAGCTGGCAGCAGCCTTGCAGGCCGAGTGGGCCACCATCCCCCGGGACGTCATCCGTACTCTGGTTGCTTCAATGGGCAGGCGGTGCCAGGCAGTTGTCAACACACGCGGAGGCCACACCCGGTATTGACTCCAGATGACCTTGACCTTGGTGGTGTGTCCTATCACTTACTCACAATGGACTAGAGTGAATTGTGAACAATCCTGCAACATTTGGTAATTATCGGACTCACCATTCAATAATTAAATCAATTCTCCAAATGTTACGACAATGTGGTTTTGCGTTTCTTCTTTTGATGAGTATATTTGTATGTGACACACCACCATCCCAAGTTGTTCCTACATGTGAGGTTTGATGGTCCTGTATACAAGATATGATCTGGACAAGGATTTACTATTATGTGCAGCAGACCATGAAAAGTAGGTCATAGTGATCTAGTAATAGTAGGCGACACTCCGCCATCCCAAGTTATTCCTATATGTGAGGTTTGATGGTCCTGTATGCATCTGTATGCAAGATATGGTCCGGACAAGAAAAAGTTAACAGACGTACGTACGAAGCGCAAAGTATGGGAGACCAACCACAACGGCCCCCAATAGACAAGGTTCCAACAAGAGCTAATTTTCGGCCAACTATTTCGGCAACTAAGTCTAATCACTCAAATAGCTCCAATTTACTTTCGACGAAACCTAATTCTACAGGACATTTGCAAATTCAATAGCACCCAAAAAAGCACCCCCACCTGCTACCGACTTTGGGCTGCTTGTGCTCCCTTGCACATGCTAGCGCAGACAAATCCCTCTTCCACCCCCAACAAACCTTTTCCTCTCCTGGACGAAGAAGCCGGCAAAGTTGATACCTATGCCCATGACAGGCGTGCGCTACATCAGCATGCTCTGAATATGCACTTAAAAAACCCTCTGACCTGACCTGTCATAAAGTGCAAATTGCACAATTATATTTCTTTGATAACACCATGCATTTCAAGGTCCTTTATTATTTGCACCAATGGTGTATATGTACAATGTATATAAACATGGCTCCTAAATTTGTTTGGCGCCTAAAAATAGATGTAGGAACCATCTGGCTTAAAGACAGAAAAGTTAACATAGAGGGCTGGTCTGTACTCTAAATCGACCCGGTTTTTTTTACAGACCATCACCATGATTATATTTTTTTTTTTTTACAAAATATCAATAACAAGTGGGATATGGTGGTTATGTAGATGGTTAAATAAACTACTTTAAGGACAAATCAAATAAATATATTTTTAGATAATACTGTGTTGGGCCTTTAAATTAGGTCAGACATTTGTGACTGAATGCCTTTAAACCAGTCACCATGAAAATGTCTATCACACAAAACCCATGCAAGTCTTCATCAACCGAGCTGAAAGTGCAGCACCACTTACCATCGTTGGATCATAGTAGCCTGGCAAATATTTATCACAGATGGCAACGAAGCACCAGAAGGCCTGTTCAGCAGGCATGTTCATGAGGAGGACGCCAGCAATGGGGGCTTGAGCCTGGCTGTAGCCCACTGCCGGACTGTGTATGGAGTATGCCTTGAGCACAGACAGTAAGTCTTCTCTTCTGTAAATTCAAATACAATCAATCTTATAGTGCAGTAAACATTTAACTGCATAAACCTAATTACAGAGTGGTTCCTAATACATATTATTTACCTTTTGAATCATAATACATGTACATGTACATGATGTATATCCAGGGCTCAAAACCAGCGGGCAAAGAAGAAGGAAATGTTTTATTTAACGACGCACTCAACACATTTTATTTACCATTATATGGCGTCAGACATATGGTTAAGGACCATGCAGATATTGAGAGAGGAAACCCGCTGTTGCCACTTCATGGGCTACTCTTTCCAATTAGCAGCAATGGATCTTTTATATGCACCATCCCACAGAGAGGGTAGTACATACCATGGCCTTTGATATACCAGTTATGGTGCACTGGCTAGAATTTAGAAATAACTGACGGGGATCAATGTCCTTTTTTATATTTATATATTTTTTATGACAATTAAAATCAATTCTGCTACTATTATTACTAACATCCTGCTAAAATGACCTATGTTTATTGCAAACAAATATTTTTGACAGCAGTTATTGAATGGGCTGGAAACATAAGTTTATTAATGCTGCATTTATTGTGTTTTGCATTTAATACTTTATGTGGGGCAGGACGCAGCCCAGTGGTAAAGCAATCGCCTGATGAGCGATCAGTCTAGAATCGATCCCTGTCGGTGGGCTATTTTTCGTTGCAGCCAATGCACCACGACTGGTATGGTGGTATGTGCCATCCTGTCTGTGGGATGGTGCATATAAAAGATCCCTTGCTACCAATGGAAAAATGTAGCGGGTTTCCTCTCTATGACTCAAAATGACCATGTGTTTGACTTCCAATAGCCAATGACTAATAAAACATCAATGTGCTCTAGTGGTGTTGTTAAACCAAACAAACTTTAACTTTAATACATTATGTAATCAAAATTAATATTATTTCTATACAGGTTATACAAACCAAAACCCCTTTTCAGTTTAAGCAGATTTTGGGGTGGGTTTTTTTGCCAGAATGTCCATTTAGCGAAATAATGAGGTTCTCGATGATGACAAATATATATATATATATTTATTATTTTTTTATTGTTTTACAAAAAAATTCTGATTAGTGTTTTGTTACTTACCCTAAGTAATAAACAAGTTGTAAACAATGAAAAGGCTGATTAACAAGCAAAATGTTTTAAATTGTTCTGTACAGTGAACATTCAACACAATTTAATATCCAACAATGTGTCTAATGTATATGTATTATTAATAAATTTTTATTACCAAGCTTACAAGCCTATGTAAGCAAACAACACATGATAAATACCTGTATACAGTGATCCATTTAGCACAAGAAAAATAATTTCTGGTTCCAGCAAATTTGTTTCAATGAATTTTATTTTATTATCTTTCTTTTTTTTCTCTTTTTTTTTTGCCTTCATGATTATAATGATCTTATTAATTTGCCGTTGTGCCCCTAGTGTGTCCTCGAAATTGCCATTCTGCCCTTCTAATCCTATGCCTCTCAAAGGCACTAAAAAAGTTTTGTTTTGTTTAATGACACCACTAGAGCACATTGATTAATTAATCAATGGCTATTGGATGTCAAACATTTGGTAATTATGACTCGTAGTCATCAGAGGAAACCCACTACATATTTCCTAATGCAGCAAGGGATCTTTTTATATGCACTTTCCCTCAGACAGGAAAGCATATACCACAGCCTTTGTCCAGTTGTGGTGCACTGGTTTGAATGAGAAAAACCAAATCAGCTAAATGGATCCACTGAGGTGGTTTGATCCTGCGACGCAAGCACCTCAAGCAAGCACTCAACCGACTGAGCTAAATCCAGCCCCCTCAAAGGCAATAATTGCAGTACCCCTCTGACAACGTACCGTAATTCAAACAGTGTATTAGCATATTCAATTTTTTTTTTTTAAGTCGAATTTAATTTGCTCAATGAAAACTTAATCATAACCAGCTTATTTCACATTAATATCAGGACAAGTGCCGTTTTCATGACCCATAGGTAAATGGCCGGTTATAAGCTTTGATTTTGTTTAGCTTCAGTCAAAGCGTTACAAATCAAATCCCATAGACGACAACAGTAACGTATGTGGCTAAAAGTTCTACCTGTAGCATATCAATCGATATAAACGCCATGAATATTAATACTACGTTAAAGTGAATCAGAAAAAATTGGGGGTCAAGCTGCTCATTTCTGAGATAACGGGTAGTATCTATGACTACCCTAGTTCCGCCCAAAAATTCTAGTACTTTTTTTTTACAAGTAACCCATACATATTTCAAGCACAAGGCTACTTGACACAGTGGTACTAGATGGAATACAATTGCACACATTTTTCGCACAGATGAAACTATTATTTTTTTTACAACCAACACTCACATTTATCACCAATCACAGGACTTGTGGTGTTTACTTTTCTATAAAAAGTTGGGTGCACCTCGAACTTTGACCCAGCCGGAAGTTATTTGGTTTAGTACTACCTACTAATTAATGCAATTTTATTAATACTAATTATAGATACATGTACTACGCATCCCTGCTGTGCATAACGACACTTTTAAAAAACATTTTAATGCAGCTGTTGAACATAGGTTTGTCAATGTATTCCATGTTGTAACAGGTACGTATAATTCTGAGATATTTTAAAATTAGAAGACAGTTAAACATCATCAAAATTACCTGTATGTGAAGGCAGTCACAAGTGGCCAATTAATTTTACAATGGTAGGTAATTGCTTAATAGTGACCTTTTCTGACACCCAATAGCCGATGTGTATTTTTGTGCTGGGGTATCGTTAAACATTCATTCATTCATTCATTCATTCAGGTAAATATACCTCACGTTGTACAGCAGATCATTTCAATTCGGATTTTCTACAAAAACGTAGTAATTATTTACCATTTTAGTAACAAAACAAAAAATGTACATAACCGTACAGTATACCCAAAACGTACCCGAAACCTCCAAGCGTAAACATCTCATGTTGTGGATATTGTCGAGTCACATCCTTCTTTATTGCTTCAATATTAACCGGATCACCAGTCTGTCTTAAATATTCCTGAAAAGATTATGAAATATATATATATATATATATGTCAAATTCAATTTCAACATGGCAGCATTTGCTGCTCAGTGAATGTACAAAAAGTACATATTTTAAAGATTTTACTTATCACTCAACAATGTGATAGTCTCCTATGTAAAATAAAAAAATAAACCTAGTACCTTCACTCTATATAAACTCCATGTACAACTGTATATTTATGACTTTCAGAATTCCATGACAAACATATCATCTTTCCAGAGCTATGCAAAGCACTGCAGAGGGATAAAAGGTAAATTATTAAAGAGTACATTTATTTCACTCAGTTTTGCAAAAAGGATGCAGGGTTGTACCTAAAAATATGAAATGCCATTTGTGGTTTAAATGTATCTTTTTATACTGACCTGGAAATGACCCTGTGTTATTATGCCGTGATTCTATACTTAGGTCCTGCCACCAAGTTATTTTAGGTTATGTTTGGTGCTGAAGTACAAACAGGAGGTATATGAACAACTGAATGCTAGGCAAGTCTATAAATATGTCATGTCTCAGGAATATTTCGAAATCTGAGGTAACCGGAAGTCGGTTTTTATCTAAGTAACCAACTGTTCGGATACCTGAATTATATTTGCGTAACCTGTGGGTAACCTGATCGGTTACCTCAAAGTTATGTTGAAATTATATTTCAAATACATAATTTTAGGTCAAACATAAAATTAAAACAAAATACAAAAGGAAATGTTTTATAAAATAGTTTTTTTTCATGCTTGCTAAAGTTAACAATATTGTAAAAGGACTAAATATCAGCCCCAGTACTGAAACAAAATGTATACATTTGGGATGCCTTTTTTTGTTTTGCGGTGGCCATGCTACTTTCACTTCATCGATGATACTTCTATACTACAGTGACGTTCCAAATGTTTGTTTTTTAAAACTCATTATGTGATATGAGTATTTTTCAACTTTTGTGACACTTTTGGATTCCTGTTTACATTAAAATCGTGTTCAACATTTGTAAAATTATAGGCAATCCAATATTATGTCTACATATATTGCTTTAAGAGATAAAATAGCAGCAGATAATTTAGCCATCCCCAGCAGTCCAGACACATTTCTTTAAAACTTTTGGCTTGACTCTATACTAAGCATTTATAGTCCGTCCCACTGGGAACGCTCGTTGTGAAATTTACTACAGTTATTTATTTATTATCCAATTGATTTATAAATTGCACACAAAAATAGTCATTTTTATTTTTTTATTTCCAAGACACTTTTACTTTTCTTCTTACGTCAAACCAAACTGAAATTATTTATAACCCCCCCCCCCCACCATTTTTGTATGTGATGGGACGAATTATAGTTTAGACTGTTGCTATATATAAGGTTGTCTACTGGTTTGCTGCACATAAAATATCTAAAAATCAGTCTAAAAACATTTGCCGGAATACTAGTCTGCATAAATAAACTTCAATTAATCGTGAAGTTTGCAAGTTTTAATTTCTGAACGTCTACAGGTCACGACGTAATCGATTTGCAGTTCGCATAAATTTAATTTTACATAATCGACATGTGAACAGAATGACGGTTCGTGTGAAATATTGTGCCCCGATGTATAGTATAATTTTATTGTTTGTGAAAGATACCAAGTTGATGTTTTGCCGGAATTTACCACGAATCCAAGCTGAAGAATTTATACTACTCAAAAGAATTTAAGGGTCAAAAATTTATAACCAAATAAGTTTCAGAGTGTATTAAATTGATGATGTAAACTACACCAAAATTTTTATTTATTGTTTCATATTTACAAAAAAACACAAATAAACGTCACTGTATACAAGAAAGTCACATGACATGCTGTCAAAGTTGAAGGTTGTCAAACATGGATTTTACACATTAGAACATTCATTTAATAGTGTGTGAATCCACCCCTGGCGCGAATACACTCGACACATCGTTGCCTCATGCTGTTGATCAGATGTCTGAAGAACTCTTAGGGAATGGCCATAAGAAGTTGACCCACATCATGAAGGTTGGCCGGAGGGGCATGGTTATCCCGAACTCTCCTGCCTAATTCGTCCCAGGCGTGCTCTATTGGGGCCAAGTCAGGCGAATATGCTGGCCAATCCATCCTGGCGATACCTTGTTGTCTGAGAAAGTCCGTTACCACCCTGGCGCGGTGGGGTCTGGCATTGTCATCCTGCAGAACTGCCCCGCCGCCAATCTGCTGAAGGCCTGGGAGAACCAACGGCCGGATAATCTCATTCAGATAGCGGATTCCATTCAGATTGCCATCCACCACATAGAGGGGGGTCCTGTGGTGGATAGAGATGCCGCCGCCACACCATGACGCTGCCACCACCGAACCGGTGACGTTGTCTAACGTTAACGTCAGCGAAGCGCTCCCCAGGACGTCTGTAGACACAAACCCGACCGTCGTTGAACTGGAGACTAAACCTGGACTCATCAGTGAACATCACTCGACCCCACTGAACACGTTGCCACCGCAGATGAAGCATGCACCAGTGACGTCTGGCCGTTCTGTGACGTGGTAGAACAGCCTGGCGACGGCAGCGTAGATTATTGGCTCTCAGACCATTGCGTATGGTTTGATCAGACAATCGAGTTCCAGTCGCAGTCCGCATATTGTCACGTAATCGGCGTGCAGTGGTTGTGCGTTGACGTAGAGCCATATTGGTGATGTAGCGGTCCTCTCTATTTGTAGTGCTTCGGGGTCTTCCCGAACGTGGACGATTTCGAACAGAATTCGTTGCTTGGTACCGTTGCCACAGTCGGCCAATGACACTCTGACTGACACCAAGTCTCAGAGCAACATTTCTTTGCGTATTGCCATCCTGAAGCCAAGCAATAGCCCTTCCTCGATCTTCGATAGTCAGTTGAAGTCGTACCATTGTCGAATTTGGAGTGTGCACTGTACATGAACGCAAGCTCCAATTATACGGAAATTCAGCATTGGGAACATGGAATACACGTGCAAAGCGTGCAAATGAAGCGCTTTGTGAAAAAGCAAGTTATGGGCACTTAGCAGACCTTTCGCTTTCGCCCTAATTTACGTGCAAATGTAAGCATGTTTTCGCCATTAGAACTAGTCGACAGTGTCAATGACAGTGGATTTTAATTCATTTATGGGTTGCTTAGACCCACTTTCGTCAAAATGGAACAATACCATGCGTGACATTATGGTCTAGCTAATATAACTGACATTCAGAAAATAATGTCGAAAATATCGTCTGACCCTTAAATTCTTTTGAGTAGTATATTTTGTTAAATACATGTTTAAAAAAATTACAACTGAAAAATAAAATTAATGATTTCCCTGTCACTGTGAAAATGTCTACAAGAAGTAAACAAATTCCAATAACAACAAAGCAACTAATAAATATACTGAATAATGTGTACTGTACTTATTTCAAAATAAAAGTTTACATTTAACTTTGATTATTTAATTGAAATTTGTCAAAAGCATAACACAAGCCAAGTAAAGGCTAATCTTGTCGGCGATTTGAAAATCAGCTCAAGTCGCAAAGTTATTAGCAGTAGTGAGAAGTCCAAGTCGCCATAATATTCTGGACCTAATCTGATTTCTAAAATGAAATCACACAACAGATATCAATGGTCAATACCCCGACTTGTTTAGTGTCATAGCTCACTTGGCACCTTGTTGCCATATGTCAGACAGTGTTTTTACTTTGGTGCTAGACTGTATGAACCAGCCTATTAACGGGAAATGATTTCTGCACACACGCACTGTAATGTACAACTGATTTGATGAAATCATGTTTTACCATGTTCAATTTATTATCAAAATCAACCAACAGTTTCTGTCATAGTCTAATGTTGACTTCTTCAAATAAACCTGTAAACCAGGTTATTGTTTTTCAGTGACATGTGTCGCACCTTGTGCTGTAACCAGTCAAGCGTTGTTAATCCTCGACCACATAAATTTCAGTGATGCCAGAAAATACTCATTAATACTTTAATTTTAACATAACAGCACATTATCAAGTACTTAATAATATCACTTTTTTTGTTTAACTTTTATTACCGGAAGTAGTATTTTATATCAAAATATTACGATTAGAACAGTGTAAAAAATCGGAATTTTTTCAATCAAACGAAGAAACTGGTGAAACAATATGCAATGTACCGATAAATTTTCACTTTGCCAATTTTTTTCAAACTTCTCCCCATTCTTCTGGGAAGGGAGAAGTCACTAAATGCAATATTCTGCTATAAATTAAAATAATGACTATATATTACCTGCAGGACCATGCAGTTTCAGAGGTACAGGTAATAATACTAAACCAAATAACTCATGGCTGGGTCAAAGTTTGATGTGCACCCATCTTTTGATTGAGCAGTTAATACAAGTCCTGTCGTTGGTGATAAATGTGAGTGTGTTGTAAAACAAAATTAGTTTAGTACTACAGCTTTGATGCCACGAAACCAACGTGCGACACATATTATTCCTAGACTTTATGAATTAGATGTGGAAATTTTTATTTGTTCTTCTACGAAACATTTCGTTTAACTGTATTTTGTTATTATAACATATTTTGTTCTAACATTCACAGTGATTTTAATTTCACTATTTATGGAAATTTTAAAAGATGATTAACTTTGTTCAGAACGTGCACAGCGGTATAATAGATTGATTAATTTATTTTTCATAACAATAATTTGCATCAGCTTAAATAAAAAATGTATGATTCGATAAAAATACATTTTAAAATTCTTTTTTATATACGACTTGTTTTGTTTGTACATTTAGTTTTTAAATAAAAACTCAACGTTTGAGTTGATATTTGGTTAACTCAATATTTTTTGTGGTCCCACGATATCGACACAACAGTGCTCAACTGTACTATTAAATTATTGTTATTATTTATTAATAATAAATGGAACACTATTAATAGATGTAATACAAAACACTTTTTGTTTGCTTCCTGGCTTAATTATTAATTTTCTTTTATATATATATTTGTTTTTTTACAAAACTGGCCCCTCGTCTGGGAACAAGTTCATAATGAGTTGTCTTGCCCCCCTGGGCTTATTTCCGGCCAAATACGGATACACAGCAATATATGGTATTAATATTATCGTAGTAAAGGTAAAGGTTTTTCTTGTTGGGCAATCACAAACCGTATTTATCACAGCGATAAATATTGTTTATATCTAGACTTTATTTTCAGGTGGAATTTATTTTCATAAATTACACTAAAACAAAGTATTTTATAGTACATGAATGTCTACTAATAATATTACTAAATTAAGTCTGTTTAAAACTATTTTTTTTAAACTCTCTAAAACTAAATTGTACTACACTTTTTACATTTTCTTTAAAATATTTCTTCACATATTTTTGTTTCTGTTTTGCATAAACTGATTCGGTGACCGATTTGGACAACCTGACAGACCGGACAAAAAACTATTTAGGCCAAATTTACAATGTTTAAACACCTGCGTTTAAGAAAAACAGGCTTCGTAAATTCTATGTTCAGGCCTGTTATGTCTAAAGTCCGAACCACATTCTTAACAACTACGCTAAATTACTCTTCTACCTTTAATCACTGTTAGATTTCCACAACATTTTGTTCAGACAGAAGTCTTGAAAAAACCATTGCAATGACACAGAATCCACATATTAGATGATGACCATGTCATCTACATTGACTTCGTTGAGATCACACAGGGTAAAAAGCATGTAATTTTGTGCCGGCTGCCATTTTGTCCAAGAGGGGTGAAAGGATATGACATAATCTAATGTCATAACATGCATTATGGTGTAAAAGCAATCATGACGACGTCATATTCATTACGAAAAACTACATGCTTTTTGCTCTATGTGCAGCTGTCTATGTGATCTTAGTAAAGTCAAGATACATGACATGTTTATCATCTAGTATTTGGAATTTGTGTCATTGTAATGGGGTTTTTTCGCGATATGTATCTGGACAAAATGTGAGTAAAATCTATTTGTAACTAAAGGAAGGAGAATAATTTCTCATAGTTGTTAACAATGTGGTTCGGACTTTACATGTACCTCAAATCTGCCTGGATTGTTTTCCAGAACTACTTGAGCACCACATAAATACTGCCATGCACGGGATCTCACTGCTGATGGAATGCCTTTCCGACATCGACCTTTAACCTAAATTAAAAAATAGTGAATGTTACTAATACATTATACGATAAAGCAGGGAACAAACTCATGATTAACAATATTTCTAGTCAATTGAAAATGGATTAGCAACTACTGTTTAATGTTTTAAAATTGTGTAGTGATCTCTGAACCTTGTGTACAATGTACAGCTATACTATATTGAAAAACATGCACAAGTGGCCATGGCATCAGATCGTTTCAGCCTCAGTGTATGTTCATCCCCAGACGTTTCGACCCCGAACTGTTTCCGCCCCAGACATCTTGGCACCATATTAAACATATTTATGAATGTGATCCCTTAATATCAGTTCTAGATAACACTTGTTTGTTTGTTTGGTTTTTGTTTTTTTCTCATAGTGAAAACAAAAACAATGAAAGAAAGAAATGCTTTACTTAACGACGCACTCAACACATTTTATTTAAAGATAGATGGCATCAGACATATGGTTAAGGACCACACAGATATTGAGAGAGAACCCGCTGTCACCACTTCATGGGCTACTCTTTTCGATTAGCAGGAAGGGATCTTTTATATGCACCATCCCACAGACAGGTTAGTACATACCATGGCCTTTGATATACCAGTCGTGGTGCACTGGCTGGAACAAGCAAAAACAATGATGACAAAAAATGCTGACCTTCCAGTTTTGTGTTCATAATATCAGTGTTTAGTTATTTTCGCACTTAAGATGTAAATGTCATGAAGGACAAGACCACTTTCACCATTATTATAAGCGATTACATCACAAATAAAATCAATTGTCTTAATCAATCGAGCAAACCTCAAAATACTGAAATATCAGTATTGAAAAATATTCTCGTCATAAGTAAACCACTAAAATGTACATGTATATGCAATGACATTACTCTACTACAAATTGATTAAGAAGAGCACGTGGGCATCATATTCCCAATAAATACAGTGATGGAAATAAGCAGAAAATTTCACTAGTTCACAGGACAAGTATATTTACAAATCTACTTTCCCACCTATAATTTAACTTGTCCAAATAAATTATTTGTTTTATTCAAGTGCAAGGACAATGTTCTTGATTGCTCAAAATTAAACTGCATTGAACATTTTTATTTGTCCACCAAAGTACATTTTGCTTGCCCGAGCAGATTTTCACTTGTCAGAACAAACAGACAAGTGTTTATTTCGAGGGCTGACAGACAGACAGAAGAATGGAGATGAAACCTATAGACCCCTCCTGTTGGACCCGTTGAAGACAATAAAAAGAGAAAAAGATGGCCAAGTTGATAATATTACACAGTAATTTAGCCAGCTTTCAGCCGAAAATGAAAAGACTGTAAACTTACATATAACCTCTCTGAACCGGACACCCTAGGGACCAATTAAGTCTTTCACAGAATAATTAAATTTCCATTACATTCATTACAACATAACATCAACCTGTTGGTCCATACGTAGCAACAGGAGTTTGTTCAATTGTCGATGAACGTAAAAATTAAGTCATCAGGGAACGTCATATCTGATGACGTCATTTTATATGGGAAAGTTATCTTATTGAGCGTTATTATTTATAGACCAAAAGTAATTCAAAATAAAGTATGAAGTTTTAGTGTTATTATTAGTTAAGTATCATTCAAATTTAATTATATAAGTATTGTCTGTTATTTCTTTTACATTCATCTGGGTATGCACAAAAAACTAAAATCCGAAAACTTTATGTGAGAACGGCTTCACCGATTCACACAGTTTGTGGATGACTTTTCTGTTCATACCCCGATGAACGTAAAATAAATAACAGACAATCCCTAACAGTCCATTCTCTTTGGTATCAGAAGTAGATTAGTGGTCAAATGGCAAATAACCTGAGGGATGTGACAGTTTTTAAAAGATGAACTTAAGTAAATAGTTTGTCCATCAAATTAAATCCCACTGGTTCACATGGAACTGGAGACATGGAACAAAATTAGGTATTCAATTCTTACCTTGTCAAATCTTTTAGACATCCATTTCTCCCAGTCTGCAAACATGTCAATCCATTTTACCTCACGATATCTTATGGTTGCAGAATCCACCTTTGAAAGACTGAAAACAAAAAATAGTATACATGTACATGCATGTACTGTTACCTTAATGATAAATAACTGTTATCTTAATGATAAATAACTGTCATTTGTACATTTGCAACTATAAGCATTCATGAAAATGTTTGCAATTTACTATTTTAAGTCATGAATACTTCCTTTTTTAATAATTGATAATTAAATTTGTTATTTTCATTACAATATAAGGTCATCCCATTGGTCCAGGGCCCTTGCTTATAAAACTTAAAGTTTGGACTTTAATAAAGTCCAGACTTTAACATAATGCTATTTGAATGGTGTTGCCATCATGTTAAAGTCTGGACGTAGGTTTATAAGCACGGGGCCAGACGTAGCAATGGAAGTTTGTTCAATTCTCGATGAATTTAAAAATTAAGTCATCAGGGAACGTCATATCTGCTGACGTCATTTTATATGAGCAAGTTGTCTTATTGAGCGTTATTGTTTATGGAACAAAAATAAT
Source organism: Gigantopelta aegis (assembly GCF_016097555.1). NCBI lineage: Eukaryota > Metazoa > Mollusca > Gastropoda > Neomphalida > Peltospiridae > Gigantopelta > Gigantopelta aegis. The sequence goes on along the minus strand of NC_054701.1, from coordinate 29,496,339 downwards.
TTAAAATAAAGTATGAAGTTTTAATGTTATTCTTAGCAATTTAATTTAATTGTAAGTATTGTCTGTTATTTCTTTTACGTTCATCTGGGTATGAACAAAAAACATCATCTGCAAACTTATGTGAGAACGGCTTCACCTGACCACTTCGGAGAGTGTTCAGTAGTGACTTCTGATATTAAGAGCCACTTGTAACTACCTACTATGCTCCCTTGCTACTAGTTAGTGCTGTGGGTCAGACCAGCTTTATTATTGGCAGAGGACGAGGATGCTAGGTAAGTGCAGTAACGGTACATACTATTAATCAAGTCTTTTTTTTTTAAACTACCCGTATTTGAATTTTATAAATATTTGTTTGCTTGGGTTAGAAATTGTGAATTTCATGTACTTTCACAAATTTTAAACAGGAGTTTTTCTTAGTATTTATTTAATTTTTCTGAAAATTATAAAAATGTATCCATTAATTTTCAAGATTTTGGGGTACGTAAATTTACTTTTCATACCCTCTTGCAGAAACCATGCATAAGAAATATAATAAACGTAATTTAAAAAACCCATGTTATTTCATTTGGGTATTATTTGCTACAGTAAGCACCATCACCTTAGAAAAAGAAAAAAAAACATGCGAACAAAAACTTGATCGCGAACAAAGTATCAGTTATGGGAAAACTTCAAGACATAACATATATGAGACCTGATCTATCGCTCACAACTTATTTCGATTAATTACATCACATACTTCAGAGACTTCCACCCCACTTGAAGATTATTCCATAAAAAAGCAAAATGGCAGATGGCGAAACATTGTGGGTTTTTGGTCCTAGGAGATCTCAACAAAGTCAACAGGTGACATGGTTACAATCTAGTATGCGGAATCTATGTCATTATAATGTTGTTGTTTTTTGCACGATTTGTGTCTGGACAAAATGTGGGGGGAATCTAACCATAATTAAAGGTATGATACATGTCGACAATTCCACATCAAAGTGGACATGAAGTGAATTTTTTTTATTATGTATATTGTTTCTGGTGTAAAATTGTCTGTAGAATCCAAATCTGATAAGTAAAATATTGTAAAATACAATACATGTAGCATTTTACAACAAAAATAGACAGTGGTCGTGAAGGAAAGAGCTGGACATGTTGACCAATAGAACAAAAGCTGTTTAGAACATTACCATCTTGAAAGCATATATGACGTACATCTAGGCATGGGTGTAGGAAGGTGCCGAAAAAGGGGGGCACACACAAACACACATATATATATATATATATATAAATGCATGTATAAATATATAAAAAACCATTGCTGCTGCTAGATCAGGGATTTTTCACTGCATGCAGTCTTCATAAAACATTGATATTAGCCAACACACGTTTGTTTGGATTTTCTGATGAGTGATTACAGCTTATGCACGAACGATCCGTTGTTTATGTTGATATTGGTTTTGCATAACCTACAGACTAACGACAAAATTGTGCATGCCAAATTTTATGCACTGCAATTTTTTTTTTCCGAATGCCAATTCAACGTAACATTTTGTGTTGAAAGAGCTTATTAGAAGAAATCTAGTCGTAGGATTGAACCACCTCGGTGGAACCATTGATTTATCAAAAGCTGTGCTATGTATACTTTCCTGTCTTTGGGAAAGTGCATATACCTGCTGACAAAAACTGGAAATGGCCAGCTAAACCTGATGAAATATTTTACCCTCCCAACAAATTAATAAAAAATTTAAACAAGCCTTCACTGTAAACCACCGTAGTCATTTTGGGTTTCAAGGTTTCTAACTGTTCAGAAAAGCTTCAATTTGGAGTTGCATGTATGCAAGACTAATGTGGGATAGAAAAAGTATACCTGAGGTGGTGGAAAGTTTCGATCTGGGACATGGCTTGCTGAGTCCCAGGGTCGAAATTTCCACCACCAAGGGTGTACTTTTTTTTATCCCACATAACCATATATGATGGAGTCATTTTCTCCTATCCATTCGATATATAAACTATTATTTTACACGAACAAAGAAAGATGGCTGAAAAAGTAACTTCTTTATTTGACCGTTTTATCATAAATAAACTACACTATCATATTTTCCACGTCTGTTTCATGTGTTAAATATAATTTAACACTACAAATTAGCAAAATAGCTTTTATAATGAAGGTTTTAATAACAAAATATCAATCTAAAACTAACCAACTCAAATTGATATGTCAAATATTACAAATGCCATAATACTCCCAATGTTAAATTCAATGACGTTATAGCCCATGCAAGAGATTTATTCTGCATGGGCTGATGTCATGGATTATTTTATTTTAGTGAAATAGACATCTTTAGATTAACTTCTAAGGTGTGACAGCATTTGCAGTTCTTGAAAACTATTTTTTATATAGTTTTACAAATGTGATAATAAAGAAATTATACAAGTTACAAGAGCAAAGGTCAAGAAAATACTTAACTTATTGTTAAATTTTCTATAGCACTCACTCTAGTTTGGGAATTAACACATTTCACAATCTTACATTATGCCTCCAAGAAATATAACAATGGAAAATAATGTATGTGTTAATGTGTTGCGTCAGTTACTGACGGTGTTGTGTGTGTGTGTGTGTGTGTGTGTGTGTGTGTGTGTGTGTGTGTGTGTGTGTGTTGCGTCAGTTACCAACAAATTTTAATTCTCGGTGTGCCCACTTAGATTATTATGTTGCCATGTTGTGTAACCATGGCAAAACTAAGAGAATATAAAAAAATATAATATATGGTAGCACTGTTGGAGGTCAATATTAAAATTAAGCTCCAAAAGGTAACTGACGCAACGAGGTCATGCTATAAGTTCAAGTTTTTATTCATAAACATCTATTCCAAATTTATTAATTTGTGTTGTTTGGGAATTACCATTAAGATTTTAGAAACAAAATGCAATACTTACCTTTATCATATTCATCCAATTTTAAAAAAGGAAAAAAAAGAAAGAAATGTTTTATTTAATGACGCACTCAACACATTTTATTTACGGTTATATGGCGTCAGACATATGGTTACGGATCACACAGAGTTTGAGAGAAAACCCGCTGTCGCCACTACATGGGCTACTCTTTCCGATTAGCAGCAAGGGATCTTTTATTTGCGCTTTCCACAGGCAGGATAGCACAAACCATGGCCTTTGTTGAACCAGTTATGGATCACTGGTCGGTGCAAGTGGTTTACACCTACCCATTGAGCCTTGCGGAGCACTCAGGGTTTGGAGTCGGTATCTGGATTAAAAATCTGGGATCCGAACCCAGTACCTACCAGCCTGTAGACCGATGGCCTAACCACGACGCCACCGAGGCCGGTCTCGTCCAATTTTAATGACATTTTTGAAAAAAGATTTCAGTGCAATTTGGGTTCTATTCTTAAGAGGAAATAGCACAAATTAAAGATGGCCGCCAGGTCACATGACAGAGTTTTGAATTAAAACCTGAGTATTTTATGGTTTATTGATTATCAACAAATACCTCTATGTGAAAAATAAAGGCATAACAGTGAAAAAAAATTCACTCCAGAGGTATCATTTTTGTTGTTAAAGAATTCATTGTGTAATGAAATTATATAGGTAGTATTAGCCTTGAGCTGTATTATCAGGATTCATGAATTTTATCGATGGTTTTTGCACTGTTAATCGTCGACATGAAATTCAATTTGCATGTGCATGCATGGTTCGACATGTCCCGTGTAGTATTCGGTCAGTTTGTTTTACTTGTTTTACTGACATTGTTGTCAAGTGAACGAAAACGCTCCAAAATTTTTAAAACATTTAACGTTTTTTACATTGTAGCATTTTTAGTATGCCAAGAATACCCAATAATTTACGCGAACGGGTGATTGGCATGCTTGATGCTGGCATGTCGACAGAAGACGTTGCAAGGCATGTTGGGAGTTCTAGTCGAGCGATACGAAATCTTTGCGTAAGATTTTGAACGACAGGAAGCACTAACGACTTGCCACATCGTGGACGTTCCGCGTGTTACAACGCATGGTCAAGACCGCTATATCATGAACACGCATTTGCGCAATCAATTCCAAACTGCCACTGCTACTGCTGCTAACACACCTGGGCTTCATAATAACCGAATCAGTGGGCAAACTGTTCGTAATCGTCTGCAGGAGAACGGTTTACAAGCACGACGTCCTTACGTCGGATGCGTTTTAACGCAACGTCATCGTCTAAATCATCTTAATTGGGCACGTGTACACACTCGTTGGATACGGCGACGCTGGAATACCGTTCTTTTTTCGGATGAATCCAGATTTTCTTTACAACGTGGTGATGGCAGGGTGCGTGTCTACCGTAGGAGAAATGAATGCTATGCTGACTGTTGTGTTCTTGAACGAGATCGTTTCGGGGGTGGGGGTTGTGTCATGGTCTGGGCAGCCATTGCCCATGGTTATCGTTCACCACTAGTCGTCATTGATGGCAATTTAAATGCTCAACGTTACCGCGATGACATTCTCGCTCATCACGTCATTCCTCTGTTCCATAACAACGCCAACATCTCGATTTTTCAGCATGAAAATGCCACCTCTCATACAGCTAGAGACACTGTAAATTTTCTTAGGACAAATAACATTGATTTCATTGATGACTGGCCCGCTAAAAGTCCTGATCTCAACCCCATCGAGCATGTCTGGGATAGTCTGGACAGACGATTGAGGCGTCGTCTCAACCCACCCGCTAACGTCAACGAACTTCGTCAAGCGCTCATTCAGGAATGGAACAATATTCCACAGGCAGAAATCAACACTTTAGTCAGTTCTATGCGCCTGCGATGCACTGCAGTGATCATTTCAAGAGGTGGTCATACCCGTTATTAAGTGGGTGTTTTTGTTTTTAACTCCTACCACACTTGGTCAAAATTTCTCCCAGTTTCTGTTAACCTATGGCCATGATTTTTTCACCAAATGATGCATCATGGAACACTCTTTAAACGCATATATAACAATTATTCCCCCGGTTTGGTTTCATCAAGTTATGTTCAAGCAAAGTTAGCGGAAGTTTCTTATTTTGTTCAGTATGTATATATATATATATATATATATATATATATACATAAACTGATGATCAAAAGAAAGTATACCAAACCATCACAGATCCACCACCAAACGGTTCAGTCTCCTGAACACAGCACGGACCTGTTCTCTCTCCTGCACGTCGGTATATCCGAGTCCTGCCATCAGCTCTGAATAACTGGAACCTGCTCACATCAGAAAAGAGTACATGTTGCCAGTTCCGATGTTGCCAACATTGAAACTGACGTGCCCAACGTAAACATCGAAGTCGATGTTGCCTCGTCAATGTCATCCCTCTGAATGGTCGATAGGCCCTGATACCATGTTGTCGTAGTCGACGACGTACAGTCTGACGACTGATGACATGTCCAAGGCCAGTCGCTGCAGATGACGTCATAGTGAGGAATCTGTTACGTAAGTGTAAGATGCGGAGATGGCGGTCCTCGTTGGCTGTTGTGACGCGGGGTCTTCCACTTCATGGTCTGTCTGCAGTCCTGCCAGTCACCTTGTAACGCTGTATCAACCTGGTGATCGTCAATTTTGTACAATTCAGGATTCTTGCCACATGGGCATAACTCGCAGCCAACTGCACCATACCAATAGCTCTCTCTTTTTCTTCAGCAGTTAGCCTTGCCATGTTCTCTGGTGTTTTACTGTTGACTGAGGCATGTTCTAAGCAATGGCACCCTTTTTTACACCCTTATGTGCACGAGTATCATGTTTCTCGTGCAGTATAAATTTGATGAATAAACTCATTTTGCACATGCGGCATCGCCCAAACGCAGCAATATGTGACTATTCATCATTGATTGCATTATAAAGAACAATACTGGCACCTATCTAACCTTCCATGAACGTGTATTGTATTTATTTATAATAAAAATAATTGGTATACTTTCTTTTGATCGTCAGTTTATTTATATATATATATATATATATATATATATATTCTGACACAAAGGCACACATACATTTTCCCTCTGAACCAAGTAAATACTAAACAGTCCATTATTTTAGTTTCAGAGATGCAAGTATACCTTTTTTGTTTAATACAATTATACATTTGGGCTATTACATGTCCGTAGGAACAATATCTGGAGTGAGGGAGGGGCAAAATCTCTAGTAGTAGGGATGTCTTGGGAGGGGTGGGGGAGAAGCCATATATATATATATAGAGAGAGAGAGAGAGAGAGAGAGAGAGAGAGAGAGAGAGAGAGAGAGAGAGAGAGAGAGAGAGAGAGAGAGAGAGAGAGAGAGAGAAGAAGAAAACAACCTGTATTTTCATACTGCAGGCCTGCTACAGAGACATTTGCAAAAAAAAAATAATAATAATAATTAAAGTTTAAGCAAGAACTTATATTATAAATTATAATAGAAGTTCTTGCTTAAACTTTATTTTTTTTTATTTTTTGTTGCAAATGTCTATGTAGCAGGCCTGCAGTAATAATATAATTATTATATAAACATGTATGTAATTTACTGGTATATACTTTTATTTTAAAAATTAAAAATAAATAAATAAATAAATAAATAAGATGTAGTAGCCGAAGTATGGCAAAATAAATACAAGTATAGAGAATGTCCAAGTTGTTATAAAATCAGATTAAATGAAAAATGAAGACCACACAAATTTGATGATAAAACGAGTATACTCTTTATTCAAGAACTGGATGCATCCATTTCTTTCTTTTTTCATAGATGTCGATAGAATTGTGTATTTTATTTATAGTATAATGTAGAAGTTTTATCATTGCACATGCTTTAACCATTTTGGTTGCTGTTAACGTCGGTTAGTGTCGACAAGCAACAACATTAAACTCAACACAGTCACATTCTGTGTGGGAAGCCATGGCGTTCCATCAAGTTTTTCACGTTTTAGTGAATCTACCCAGAAGCGACGTCTGGTCTCATCTTTTCAAAATTTATAAATCAATATTTTTTTTAACATCATATTATGTTCTATGCAGCCAACTGCAAAACATTTTGTATGCATCTTGTCCGTTAACTGCTGTAAATGATCGACGAAAGTTGCCTCATTTCACTATCAAACCATAGGTAACTAAAGAAAAGCTTTACTGCATCACGTGACAAACAATGGTGGCCAGGGGTCGAAGTACCCGTATTTTCGGTTCCGAGAATAGTAACAATTATTGATATCTATATAATATACATTTATAAAAGTATTTATCATTATTAATTTTCTTTGCTATTAATAAATTAATAGTTAAACATTTTTTTAATGGTGTTATTTTTGACGTGTATTATTAATATGGAATTTATGGACCACCACATATCTTTTCCAGTTGTTTTGAATTATATTTGCTGGTCAACTTGCCCCAAAACCAACTTGCCCCAAAACCAACTTGCCCCAGAATTTGAACAACTCGCCCCAAACTTTACTGTTCGTAAATAATTGCGACAAAATTAAAAATGGACATAGACCTACAACTTTGGTGTTATTTTATTTATTAATATTACAGTGAAACTGCTATTACGACCACATTTGTGTTTGTCCCTTATTTCCTTAAAGGAATAATAAGCCAACGGCAAGTCTTTTGGACTCTGACTGCACAGGCACTTGACACAGATTAGTAATAGTAGGCCTATAGGCATACATGAATAAAATTCATTTGTTGTATATTGGTAAACTTGATATATAGGCTATATATTTCCCCAATATTTTGCTTATATACTCTCTTCATACATGACAAATTTATTGCCACTTAACGTGTATTGATATATATACCAAAAATTTCGATCCCTACTATATAAAAGATACATTGTATATATATATATATCAAATTTACCGATATACAACAAATTTTGAATTTTATTCATGTATGCCTATAGGCCTACTATTACTAATCTGTGTCAAGTGCCTGTGTCTGACGTGTGCATATTCAACAATATTTACTGCACATTATTACTTAAAATATTGGTATATTAATTAAGAAAATGGTAATGATATGAGTTGACTAAACAATGTGGGGCAAGTTAACCAACCGTGTTGGGGGCGAGTTGGTTTTGGGGAGAGTTGCCCTGCTTCAGACTTTACAAAGATAGTTTACAAACACACTTTCCTTGGAACTAAAATTTTACACTCACCTTATCTCTGGGTCTGTGTAATAGGGTCCTCCAAAGAAACCATATTTGTCAGCAATCACGCCCATCCCCTCTTCAGTGTCACAGTTTGCACTACCAATGTTGGCAACATGGTTCATCCTGGATGGTTCAGTATTATCATCTGAATCATTATCATGATGATTTGTGGCCATCTCATCTTCTGGATAAGCATAAGCCATTGTGTTTTATAGTCTCAAAATCGGTACACTAATTCCAGTATTGTTAATAATTTCTAATGTTACTCTCATTGAAGAATTTTGACAGCGACTCGACCACTACTTATATGTCTCCATAATTTACTGGACACTTCCTTGTGCACCAATTTTTTAAAAAGGTATTTTAGGACAGAAAGAAAAGGTTTAAATGACAATTTATAATCCACATTGGCTGACCATTACTCTGTACAATGAATATTTTGCACATTCAGAAAAAAATATTAAAATGTCAACTTTTAACGTAATACTCAAACGGCAAGTTGTAACGTTTTTTTACATTAAACCGGAAGTGCACTTAATTCTTACTTTTTCCCTACGCATACCATAACATAAATGTTTATTACCAAAGAAACGGGATACACATGAGGTCTTAAAGCTAAATTTTAACCATAAATTGATAACATAGAGATAAAACTGTTAACTAAGGGTTGTGCCTCTGTTCGACTGTCAGACAATTATTGTTAATAGATCTATAGGATTTTCTTTTACGAGAGCATGTATTTTACACCAATACATTTAAATGTGTTACGCTTGCGCTTATTTCAGGTGTTGGTGGGGCCTACGAGTTCACGTTGAAGACAATGTATTCCCCCCTCCCCAATTTTTAATCGCAAAGTTTTGACAGTTTTGTGAATTAGGCCTCAGACCCATACCAAAAATAATAAAAATCCGGGGACTTGCCTCCCCTGTTGAGGACCACAAACTGTACTCATTTTGTCCTACTAAATAGCACGCCCGACATGTGCACATATTCTGACCATCATTACCTTCAATCTGCATTACCGTGCACAGATTATGAAAATGATATTTAATTTAAGCCCTAATTGAGGGTAGTGAGTGTAGTGATTGAACAGTGAATAGATTTTATTTCTTTATTATTATTCCCAAATCGAATCGTTCCTTTAATATTTAATTTCTTTTAAAATTTGTATTGGTGAAACTAGTTAAAATGTAATACCATATTATATATATATGGTTAAAGTTAATTTAAATTACAATTTTCATAAGTACGGTATTTATTATATAAATTTACGCTGTGTAAAATGAAGATATGAGTATAGTTTTTAGAAAATTTGTTAGTTATTTTTATTGGAACGGAAAAAAAAACTGTCAGAATGACCATATGTTTGACGTCCAATAGCCGATGATAAGATAAAAAAATCAATGTGCTCTAGCGGCGTCGTTAAATAAAACAAACTTTACTTTTTTTATTGGAACGGGCGAAGTGACGGGTTGTATGGGATAGTATTTAATACCTAAAAAAAATCCAAGTACAGTACCAGTCAAATATCATTGACCTTTTTTTCGTCTTTTTTGTTTGTTATTTTTTAATTATTATTCTCAGTTCCAAGAACTTATTTATATATTTTTAAAATTTATTATATTTTTGCAACATTTTACCAGCAATGAACCATTGATACTGATTGAATATCTCTATAAAATAGTCTAACCAACAACGATCACTTCGTAATAAAGGTCTATGCATAACATGGGAAGCGAATGAAGCTCTCTGGAGACGTGGAACACACTTGTAGAATGTTGCATACATAAATATAGTTCAACATAATTGTCTTTTGTACACTTTTATATAAATTAATAATGTTTTTGTAATGATGACAATAAATAAGAATAATTATTTTAACCCACATATTCTGGTCAAAAGAGCAAAAGAACTAAGAAATATGTTTTTATGTGACATCATATAAGTAGTGCGCAAGTCGACATTGTGTATTCTAGCGCATGTTGCACTTGGTCACTCAATTCCAGCTGACCAAATCATTTTATTTGTATACAAACTAATTTTATAAGTATTCTTTTACATATTATGTGATGCGGTAAACAGTTACCTCAAAACTGAGCTAACATCTGTAATCGGTTGCAATGCTGCGTGATTTATAGTGACTTTTTGTCAGGGCATTTGAGAGCTTGGGCCTTCCGTTTACGAGGATGTCGGTAAACTATAATAGAAGGCTTCCGAGAAGGAATAATATAGGAAACGCAAGCCACCAACCTAGGTTTGTTTTATTTTGAATAATTAATGACAGTTCGTCAGTTTTATTTATTTATATTAATCCAAAGTATGACGTTTCTAACTTCCAGGTACGTTTCATCATGGCAATCGCCGCCATGGTGCCATTGGAAAATGGTGGTCGGTCCTGGTTACCCCCACACGGAAAGGTTACTGATTTTATGCGTTGTAGGTATTAGATAAGTAAACTGTGACAGGGAGATTTTAAAATTTGAGTATGCATGTTTTCTTTTGATTGCTAATAACATAAAATAATACAAGTAGGCCTATACATCTCTAATTATTAAGTTAACATAATAAAAGCACATGAATTTTTTAACTTAAAATTTAAGAGAAGGTTCACCAGAGGTAATTTGGTATTCACTAGTTTCAGTAATGATATACTATCAACTAATAGCATCTAAATAAACATCGAACTCTTCCAATTTTGTTTCACTGACCCACAACTGGTACATCAAAGGCTGCCTATCTTTGCAAATCCCACATTTTGGGTCAGAAGTGTAAGATTTTGAGAATCCCCAATTATTTGTATTAAACTAAAAGCATGCTAATGACCTGGCAGAATCTTAAAAAACAGTTCCCCAAATTCAAAGCTGCCTTGATTGCTTGTTAATTAATCAACGCACCTACACAAATTGTGTGGACGATTGTTTCGTTCGTGTGTGTGTTGTGTATAACCTACACGTATTTGTCATTCATTGAAAATGTGTACAGTGCTAAACGTTATTGTACTAAGTCATGGTAATTAAAAGCAAAGCATTTTATAAAATATTACACAAATTAATAAATTATGTAGTGTTTTATATTATTTTGAAAATCAGTTACGCAATAATCAATCTGTCCAGGTAGAGCTGGGAGGTATTGAAATTTGAGGTTCGGTATCAGTATTTTTTGGCTGATTTACATTGGTATTAGTGCAGTATTTGGTATTGACACAATACTGATATATCAAGAAGTATTTTTGGTATATGCACGCATTTAAAATGCATGCCTGAGTTAATGATTGCCCGCTAATTTTATTTAAATAAAATAAATTCCATACAAAAAACTCGATCTGATTTTTACCCAACCCATGTTGTGTTCATCGGATATATTGTTAGGGCTTTACTAAATGGTGGGAAACATTTTTCAATACCAAAATTTAAGTATTTTTAAATTTGCTCGGTGTGGGAAACATTTTTCAATACCAAAATTTCAGTATTTTTAAATTTGCTCGGTGCGGTAAATCGGTATTGACATAATACCTATACCGCACGGTATATATATGCCCAGGTGGACCTTACTTTCATTTCTGTAGTGGGTTTTTTTTATTGCCGTCCTAAAATACGGTAACAAAGCACCGTCTGATATTTATAAGTGCTGCCGACATAAGGAAAGAAAAAGTGTTTTGGAAATGACAAAAATATACTATTTTTGTGTGCAATTTAGAAAACAATTGGCTCAGAAATAAATAACTTGTAGTGGACGAGTTAAAAAATGCAACTATCAGTCTGACAGGTGAGCTGTCTTTTTCTGACTGATGGTGTTATAATTTTATTTATTTAGTTAGTTTTATTTATTTTATTATTTTTTGCATTGAATCCGCGACCACGCATCATCCCTGCAAGAATTCCAAACCATTCAAACAAACAGTTCAGAATGATGTCCAGATATACAACAATATATATGCACAGCATTGCCAATAGACTACTTCAGTTCCGAACTGCGCAAGCGCGACATTCCAGAAACAAGTTGTAGCCAAAACGGAACCAAATGAAAATGGAACCAAATTGGACAAAACTGATCGTAGTGTTAGCTGAAACGGCACGACAATCTATGGTTGTATAGCTAAAACAGAACCAAAAAATAAATTAAAATGTGTGGCTAAAACTGTATCATTACAAGTTATGAACGATGATATCTTCAGTAAAACAACAGCTATATTAATTATTTGTTTGTTTATTTTGATGTCTATAACGGGGAGATAGAAGTATTAGCAGCTAGCTAGAAGTCGGTGAAATGCAATCAATGTCACTGAGATGCTGTTACAGTTAAAAAATAAAAAATAAAAAAAGGTTTCATTTTCGCCAATACATTCAGGTGCCGTTGTAGTCAAATTGGTTCTGTTTTCGCCAATAAACATTGATCCGATTTGATAGTGGTTTCAGTTTAGCCTAATTCCCAGGGAACGGCTGGTCAAAGGTCAATAGTTCCGAAAATTGATTTGTTTACGAGTATGTTGCTGTTGTGTTTTGAATAGATTCTTCTTTTAAATAATTGCAGGATGTCAGATGGATTTTGTAAATTTATATGAAAGAAATGTGAATAGAATAACGTACTAGTTTCAACATGTATTGATTTGTCAATCACGGTTTGGGTTTTGACTTCGTTTGTTTTCCGCATGATGTAGATAACCTTTAGACTACTGGATTAATGTATGACAAAAGCCATGTTGAGTGGGTACAACTTTATAATTTTTACTCACATATATTCACTTAAATAATTTATAAATACATAAAATAAAGTTCATATTTGAATCGGTAAGTATTATTTTCGTGGGTTTTATAATTATGATATTTTAGATCAGTTAATGTTGACTAAAATTAGGCAAATAATTAAAAAAGTTGCAGTTGTATTTTCCAAAGAAAAAACATCTAAAGATACAGGAAGCTGGATTGAGTTCTGTTTCCTGTTATACAAGTCTTTCCGGTGGGTGTCGTGTGCAAAACGGCAGGAAATATGAATTGGGGAATACAGTGACAGTGACTGGCGTGACATTGGGTGAGATATCTCGCCTGCAGTAGTCAGAAGGTTAACAAGTTTCCTTAATGTTTTTGTCTTTAAATAAGTTCCATGCAAGAAAACAAAAATAATCAGGGTGGATGACAGCTCGCTAGATTCATCTCCTATATTTAACACATGGTCATTTATAACAAAAAGCAATTTCAACAACTTAATTTTTACATATCATTCTTATTTTTAAAGCATAGATGGGGACATTTATGATGCCAGGGGCTGGCATGCATAAATCTCAGATGAAGATTTACAAACAACTGTGGTCATCGGCCATGCCTGCCATTAGCGGAACTGGAAAGCGGTTAGGGGACGTAACTCTGCCTAATTTTTCTCGCTAATTTCTAATAGAGGCTATATGTAAGCATTTGATAAATTAAGAATTGTAATAAACGTTGGGTGCCGAATTAGCATAATGCGTTAAATTTTTTCAGATGTAATTAAATGTAGGGTGCTGAATAAGCATAGATACCGACACAAATTTAATAAACATAGATGTACGTTTATTTGGCTACCAGTCAGTTTGATTTTGGAGGTGGGGGGCAATTATCAAATGTCACAGGATGGGATATCGTTCTAACTAACAGAGCCATATTATTTTCCAAAATAATACTGTCTGGCAAAGTACTTATTTCGTTGCCCACATGATACAGTTCTAAGGGAAACAACCTTGCCTGACATACGGGTCTTTCGCTTGGTCATTCATATTCATTAGCATTGTGAGTGACATAGAACTGGCAGGACCTTCAGTGAAATCGATGGCGAAGTTTATTTTGTTGTTTTGTAATCGCTTTTCATAAATTTTACTGATTGGACCTTTCATTCTGAATGATAACACACTGTACAGAACAGAATAGGTGCTTTCAGTTAATTTGGCGATATTTTCTATACATACAACAATTTTTTCTTTGTTTTATGACTCCCATATATATTAAACATTGAACATTTTCTTCACTTCTGGTAACTGCATCTGCATTTTTAGTAAAGTAAAACAACAGAGGTTATCTGGGTAGGGCACCACAGCATTTGTCTTGCCATCGACAATGTTCAGATTTCCGGGCACACACGGCTCGTGCTGTCTATAGCCAAATTAGCCATTGGCTAATTTTTACAAAAAATCGCTAATAAAATTTTGGCTAAGCCATTTCTGTCTTCTGATGTGAACAAACAGTAACCTAATCTATCCGACACCTGAAACATAATAATCATAATACCAAGTATTCAATTAGCGTAATAAATAGCACCCGGTAATGAGAAACTTTGTCATCCAGAATAGGCCTACTGCTAATAATGTTTGCTTATTTTAATAATCACGGTTATTAATTTTAATTTGTAATGTCTTTGAACCAAAGTAATTTAAAAAAAACCCACCCCGGACTGATAATGTGTGTCAGTTTCAAACACATGCTAGTTCAGGGCCGAAAGACAAGTAGGCTATCCTTGTCCCAGTTCAGCCAGACTGAGAAAAACAAAATGTCTGCTAGACTGGTTTATCTGCTTCACGTTAAACCAAATGACCACAGCGGAAACCAATCGAATAGTTTGTGAACGTTAAGTGCCAACCATGGTATTTGCCATTGGTGCCATGGTAAAATTTGAACCGTGGCTGCTTAGATAAAATAAAAATAAGGATTAACACTTTTTATTCGTTGATAGAAGTGAAATAAATTTAAACTGCATGATTAGCTCATAGTTAATAATTTTATTAATTAGTTAAAGTAACCTTTTAAGATCCTTGCAAGGTGAAGCATTGGTTAAATACCAAGATAGCAGTTGGCAATACAGATCAAAAGAGAAGTGACTAGAACCGTGTTACAAAGTGATCTTGGCACTAAAATTGATTCGTAAAAGAAGACCCAGAAATATCAGAAACCGTTAAAAAGGCCACGTGTATTATATTTTAGATAGTTAGCTGTGTTCTCTTTTATTTTGCAGAAATGTTGTTAAAAGAAGTACCAATACTCAAGAAAAACTTCAGGTATGAAAGTAACATTTTTGGCCCTTCGGTTTTTAATACATTATACATGGTATAAGTAGAGAATATTCAAAGCAGAAGCAATGGTGTGACCTGGCATTACACTCAAATGTTTGTTCAAATGTTTGTTTATCCTAGGATATTTGCTAACCAGACTGATAAGCAACAAGGGTAATGCTTATGAAATTCAACTTAATGGTTCTACCATATATCTTCATTTGTAAGTCGATCTTAGCTATAAGTAGAGTCCCTAATTTCAAGCTCTGAATTTTTTTATTATTATTGACCCGTTTATAAGTTGACCCATGAAAAACAACTTATAAATATTGAAGTATTTCTTATTTTCAGCACGAGAACAATCATGTACGATATTTGAACAACAAAAAATATTTTACAAACTTTGGTTTTCACGTTTTGTACATCGCATTATTCCAATCAAAGTACATAGCATCAAAACGAAATATTCCCTTAGTAGATAGTGAAAGCTGTATTGACTAACTGTATGGCACTGTACAGCATGGTTATGTGCACAGACAACAACTTTATTTATCAACACTGACAACTGATCACTACGATAAAACTGAAAGTATCATCAGTTAATCACGTTTTGGCGGCATATGAATATATGTAAGGAGGATAACTCTGGAAAGTACACTAGTTTTTGTACCAAATGACATGTCCCTGTTGCTCTAGTGAAATACGGAGACCAGTGTAAGCTATTTTAAGGGAAAGCTCATTAATATTCATGAAGCTAATTATCGACAAAAGATTGTTTGAACAACGATAAATGCCAGTGACCAGATTTCAAAATAAACTCAGGCAACAGGTATTGTTTACATTTTTGCTATTAGTGATGGCTGCTGTTTTAACTATGTGGACTGCTGTCTTGACATGCGAGTGAGATCGCATGCCTTTTCGCATAACCAAAACTGGTCTTATGCCAAAAAAATACGTTATAAAAAAAAAAAATTGTCAAATTAATATATTTGAGTATAAATACAGGGCATAATTCAACAATAAAACTTGTAAAATAATCCCCAAAACGGTAATCTTTTTGGGTGAAATTTTTTTACCCTCTTATAAGTCAACCCCTAAGTTATAAAATGCTTTGTATGAAACACCAAAAGTTATTTGTGATATTTATGTTACAATCCATTACTTCTGTAGTTTAGCATGCAAATCTGCCAAATTTCTTGGACCTGTTTTATGTTCTTTGGCTGCTAATGTAGCAGGTTTCTTCTCAAGACTGACTAGTATGAGTCAAAATTACCAAATGTATGACATCCAATAGTAGTTGTGTTGTTTTAAAAACAATTGTTTTTAACTTTACCTATGAATAAGATAGAATCCCAAATATATGTCATAACTGTAATTGGTCTATGCGGTATCCATTATTCTGTTCATTTCGCTAAGTATTTTGTTAGTACAGATTGAACAGAATCACAAAGCAGACTTCAGCAAAAAAAAAGTCACCTATTTTTGTGTGCAATTTAGAAAACAATTGATTCTGAAATAAATAATTTGTTTAATTCTGAGGTATGAAAAAGGGAGTTCCCTGTGAGAAGGACTATAGATATAAATACTAAGGATAACTAAAAATAGCTATCTGAACTAGTATCAGGATGGGGAGCGAGAATGATATTGATAGCTCTTAAAGTGGAGGTCTGATATTAAATAAAAGCTGGTGATTTCATTTTTATGCTTTTTATAAAATGTAATTATTGAACTTCCTAAAGTATTTTAGCTTAACTTTAATTCTAATCCATAGTTATGTTCTTTTTCAGACTGGGGTTTATTCCAATTCTAGATTTACTCATGTTATTTTCTCGCTAGTGGTAAGTATTTTGACACTTATTAACTTTGGTTATATTGAAATTATTGTTTCTGTGCAATAGGTTCTTGCAGTATTGTTTGTCAAGCAGTTCATGATTTTTGGGGTGTTAGTACAGAACTTTAATTAAATCTTTTATCATGGTATTTAAAAAGTATGCTTGAACTTTACTCAATAATTCAATTGAGAAAAGAAGACATTTGTAGAAAGCAAAATTTTTTTATTTTTTTTATTTTCTTAAAATTTAGAAAATTTAGCTTCATGTCAACCCATAAAATGGCACATTAGCATAACAAAAATGATGGGTTATTAATTTTTGAAAGTGTGCATAATAAGTTGTTATACTAACAGCAATAACTTTGAACTCTAGATTTGCTTTTATCTTGTTTATCACTGAGAGTGAGAGATTATTTAATTATAAACATAGAATGTTCAGTTTTCATTGGTAATTAATCCAGTTTTATTTGTAATTTCAGGGTTGTGTCGTGCATGTTCAAGTCAAGAATGGCAGTGTCTATGAGGGTATCTTTAAAACCATATCTCCAGATGTAAGTGGACTTACAAGGTTGCTTCTTTTTTTTTACGTTATCAATAATATGGTCATCATGAAAACATATCGCCACTACCAATCCAAGTAAAATTTTAACAAATGTTATCAGAGTAAAAATTGTAAATATCTGTATCTTTTCACAAAACTAGTTTACATAACAAAACATTATGACAAAAGAAAAAAAAACCCAAACAGTCCGGTATTTTTGTTATTTGTTCGTTTTTGTGGGGTTTTTAAAAAAAATTAATTTTCAGCATAAAGTTGAAAATCAGTTAACCATCATTGAATCAGAAATATATGTCATAACAGTAATTGGTCTATGCTGTATCCATTATTCTGTTCATTTCCATAGTATTTTGTTTATACTAATTGAACAGAATCACAAAGCAGACTTCAGCAGTCTGTCATTAATTATGTTAATCAACTTTAAGGGAACTTCTCATTGGCTGTTTGTTTTACATGATAATGAGTAAAACCATCTGTGAAAACATCAGTTTGGATTTAGACATGTTTAGTACAGGGATTTTATTTCTTGATTCACAAACTATAATATTACATTTATATCACTGATGATGTCCATTTCGTTAATAATTTAGCACATGAATAAAATGATTATTAGGAATGTCGCCAAATTAATTTACAGTCAATTTAGAAATTAATATATACTGACACACAATGAAAACGCAAAACAGATATTTTTCAATATTTTGTTGTGATTAATGAAAAATATATTTATTGGACTTAAAATAACAATTTATGAGAGGAAGCCAGTGATTGGTACTTTTGTCTGGGTTTTAATCCTGGTTTTGTTCTCGTTAAACATACAACAGCAGAAACACAAAATGGTGTGAAATGCGTTCACTACATGCTCAATCATGCTGCATGCAATGCACGTGAAATGCCAGTATGTGAACACATAAAAGTCACGTAACGGTGTCATATTCCTTGTCACATTAAGAATGCCACAACTCGGAGAAGAACAAAAGGCATGGTTCAAGGGGTGACTTGGCAAAGCCAAGTTGCTAGGTCCTTCAGAGTCCATCCATCAACTATTGGACGACTTGTTGAACGTCATCAACAGACCGGGAATATCAGTGATCGACCTCGACCCGGTCAACGTCCTGTTAGATCCCACGCCAAGATCGGCAGATTCGACGACACCACCTCTGTGACCGGTTCAGAACTCTGACGATGACAGCAAGCAACATAATAGGACGCCATGGAAGGCCCATCTATCCGATGACGGTCATCCGTCGACTCAGAACGGCTGGACTTGGATGCAGACGCCCGTACAGCGGTAACATCATGGCACCACGACATCGTGCTGCGAGACTACAGTTTGCTCTCCAGAATGGTAATCATTGTTTTCTCAGATGAGTCCCGTTTCTCTGTCTCCTTTGCCGATGGAAGAGCATGTGTGTACAGGAGACTTCATGAACGGTACGCTGATGGATGTGTGAGGGAACGTGATCGGTTTGGCGGTGGTTGTCTGATGGTATGGGGGGCAATCAACTGTGATTTCAGGAGTGATCTCATCATTGTCCACAATGCCCTTACAGCCCAGCGTTATGTTGACTTTATTCTAAGACCAGTTCTCCAGCCACTTTTGCGCCGTCACCGAAGACTAGGAAGTCCCCTTCTGTTTTAACAAGACAGTGCCCGTCCACATACTGCAAGAATTACCCAGGCATTCCTGCAACAAGCCAGTATCACCGTTATGAACTGGCCAGCCATTTCACCGGATTTGAACCCAATTGAACACATGTGGGATGAGTTAGGACATCGTGTACATCACCACCAGCCACCACCGCGTAATGTCGCTGAGCTTGCACAGGCGTTGCAGGAGTGGATGAACATTCCTGTGGGAACATTCCTGTGGCTTATTTGAGATGTTTGTGCCAATCCTTTCTCCGTCGTCTTCACACATGCGACCGGGCCAATGGTGGACGCACCAGATACTGACCTTGATATGGGGAGGGGGTTGAACTTTTCGATTATGAATGCAACTCAATTACTGATGATAACTGGCCATGTTTCCATGTGAATGTATCTCATGAATACCAGTCATTAATGTCATATTACATTATCCATCAATTCATTAATAGTTTGTCGTTATTTGCAATGAAAAGTTGTTTTTGCATTTTCACTGTGTGTCAGTATGTATATATATATTAATATTTATTATGGCACGTCCCATCCACCATCACTGCATCAGGGACCTGGAATACTCCGGGTCCATGAGATCCCTCATCATTGAACTACATTTATAGTTGCATCAATATTCATCTCAGTACTTGTTACATTGATGCATTTTAAAAAGATTTTATGTATTTGGTTTTTATTTTATTTTAAATTTTAAAAAAAAAATTCATTTCAGATGGATGTTGTTTTAGAAATGGCACACAAGCTAGACAGTGTTTCTAGTGGTGGACGAAAGTCCATGAACAATATACCTTCGAAGGACAGAATTATAGACAAAATAGTATTCGATAGAAATGATGTGGTGACTGTGACGGCGGTCAATGTAGATCTAGAGTATGCAGTGAGAGGTAAGTGAACATCACTGCTGAGAGCAGTGGGATGTAGCTCAGTGGTAGAGTGCTTGCTTTAGGTGGGATGGGTTGCAGGATCGATTTCCCTTTGTGGACTCTTGTCTCAAATGGGGCTCATAAGAAATTTAGTTTTAGGCTTTTTTTTCTAGATCCCGTATTTTCCGGCCTATTACACGGACTGGTGTATAAACTGCACCCCTTGTTTTTAAACCAAGTTCCAACCTTCGTCCGTGGTTAAAACAAAGCCATAAGTATCTCCTAGTAGCAGCTTTACCCTCATCATATTCTGTCAACAGAAACGGTGGTTTCAGGATAAAGGATCCCTTGCTGTTTTAATGGTAGGAGTAGCAGGTTTCCCCTTGACAAAGTGCAAGGTGACCAACCTAATGGAAATATTTTTCAGGAATTTTCATTTTTAAGCGTGCGAATGCCCCTTTCAAAACAATAGTTTAAAAGCACACGAAAACTATTTTCAATTTTTTTTTTTTTAATTTAAACATCGCTGTGTTTGACATATTTTAAAAATAACAACAACCAAAGAGATGCATAACAATAAAAAAAAAAGTATTATTTATTGGAATGTTATGTATTCAATAATAAAAGTATAAATCAATCCACATAAGTGGCAGAATTTTTCTACTTCCTTTTTAGGCATAGGCCTACTTTATGGTTTGTCTAGTAAAACATGCTAAATATATTCATCAGTGTAAATAAAGTTACTGTACCTAGTACAGCAATTAACAGCATTATCGCACACACAGACCAAAAAAAAAAAATCATCAACAAAACCCCCCATAAAAGCCCCACTTTATTAGCAAATAGTGTAGTACGGTTTCACTCTCACCTACAGATTAGTAATAAAGTGACAAACTTGGGACCAATGTTATTTTTATGTAGGTACATTGCCACATTTGCACTATTTCATCAGTGGGGTCGAACTAATTTGTAGTTAATTGAATCGGGGATGAATCGTCTGGTACCCACATTAAGACTGGCTATCATTCTGCATTACGCTTACATTACTATTAGAGTAGCACTTTTGGGGTGCCAGTGTAAAGAAAAATATCGCATCAAAATCTAATAATGGTTTGTAAAAATTTACATTGTTTATAGTTTAACTTACTTGAATAAAACTGTATGTATAATATTTAGTGAAATGTTGCATGTGAAAGCATACGAAAAGAAAAGAATTGTGGATCCGTTTGTTTTGTTTTCGTACGATCGCAAGTGTTCTATTATATATTCAGGTTTTTACCCACTGTGGCAAAGTTGCATGCATCACCATAGAACCGTAGTAATTACAATATGATATTTGAAATATCTTTAAAATGAATACGTAAAATACATAACAAGTAAGACAAATTTCATACATGGCTTCTGTTTACTTGATTGTCAAAAACATTTTTATTGACAAATACAGCCAATACACAAGCGTCTTGGCACAAAACTGTAGATAATACCTAGTTCAGGTTGAAATGGAGAATGCAGAATGATAAACTCGGTTTAATAAACTCGGGATTTAAAAATATAATTTTTTTTAAATATATTCAGAAATGGTTGCTTCCCATTTGGTAAAAATGACGGATTTTTCGGAAAATTCTGGAAAGTTGGTCACCCTGAAAGTGTCGAAAAAGTTATTTGTTAAACACCAAATAGCTGTAGTTTAAAATATACCCTGAAGTGTCATTCAGTATTCCCTTACTTTTGATGCTTACATATAATTCTTGTTCTAACGGTTAACTTTAGAATAAAATTATGAACTATGATCTCTATGATTTAAATCTATTTCACTGTATTATTTGTATTGCCAATAACAAGTAAAAAGTGTTATTCCTAATTTGCTTTTACGTAAGCACTGTAAAGCGTAGTACAGAATACCTAAGAAATAAATTCTAAGTACCGTATTGGCTGAAAACAAGGATGTCTTTTTTGTGACATCATTTTAATGTTTTCAGTATGCACACTATACAGAAAATCATATAAATTGTCTCCATTCAAGAGAACAGCATATGAATTACATCTCTATTCAGTGGAGTGAACTCTTAGTCCTTTTTCCTTTTAGCCAAAAAAGTAAATTTTAATGCAGCATTTTCAATAATTTGTATAAAATTGAAATAGTCTTTCAGTGTTCTCCAACTTTTATGCGACCAGGTTGGCAGACATGTGGCCGAAGTCCACGGGGGGGGGGGGGGGGGTGAGCTCGTGAGGGGTTTGCCCCCTCTCGCACCGGAATTTTTTTTAAATCTTAAGTCACAAAAGGTGCTTTTTTTCTGGCATTTAATAGTTGATTTAAATAAAGTTAACCATAATCTATCTCATGATCTGCCGCACCGGCACCGGTCACGCTGAAGTAGTAGGGCTTAGATGATCATAGGCCTAAATGTGTGCGGCTAGTGAGCTAATCTCACCCGGAAATTTTTGAAAATAAAAGCTAATATAGATGTGATTTCCTGGCATCTGGGGATAGTATTTTGCCGTCTTTCATTGCATAAAATATTATTCTCGATTTATGGTTTTCAGCATGCCAACAGCCAGCAATAGACAATTCCCCTGCATGAAATTTGCCCGGACCCTTGTCAATTACTCGCAAGGACTAAGATTTACTAAAAATCATAATATGCAAATTGCCAATGATGAAGTGACGGGCGGCTGTCTGTCAAAAATTACCGCTTGCTGATTGGGTTAGAGTAGCCAAGCTGTTGAGAGGCAATCTACATTGCACCGCTGAGATTGTGCCACTTGTATTAAAGGGACACACCCTAGTTACGGCTAGTTGTTAACCATTACGGTGTTGTTTTTCGCTATTAAACCCATTTTTTCACAAATAAAATTGCACTTTACTTACCGTTTATTATTTAGAATATACATTTCCATTCACCTGAAGTGTTTTTTTGGTAATCCTGGTAATCCTGGTTTTTGTAATACCACAAAATCATTTTTCGTATTTCTTAAAAACGCACGCACGTTCGAGAAAAAAACGTTGAGCCGACAAGGTCTAATCTATTTTTAGATGGGATATTTCCATTTCAATGTCACAGACGTTGGTATACCACGTGACCGTTATCATTTTGGTTCGGTTTGTTTTCTTGTGCACGGTTCGCGCAATCAAAATCCGATTTGTTGTTGTTCATTTGTGAGATTTTTCTTCACAGTTCGTGAACGTTTTCAGTAACAATAAAGTTCAGACAAGTAAGTGTCTCAATATAAAACGTTACAAACCCTTAAAACCAATACTTTTGCAAAGTCTTACGATATCTGGAGAGGGGATACAACCAGGACAGAACAGTTGGAACATGTCCAGGAGAGGTGAAAAGAACGCACCCCAAGTCTGTGAAATTTGTCGTGACGTAGGCATTGTTGTGCTTCGAGCGACATCTACCGGTGACAGAATACTAACTTTCAAAATTATTTCAAGCAATTGGGACATGGGGATTCCCATGGTATTTATTGATATAAAACCTGCTTTTTTACTCCATTTGATAAACACGTGATCTAAGTGTAGATTAACCAAATTATAATTTATTTTCGCTGGATGGAACTAAGGTGTGCGGCTTTAACGACTCCCGCTTTATCACTGCTGGATATTGTGAGGCCCGATTTTAATTTTGTTCGACACGTGGACATTTTGCGACCGGTATATCGGTGATTTTACCACCTGAAATTTTTAGCAGGGATCCAATCAGATTCATTCTTACAAATGTGTTGAATTAGAATATTATTATTATATACTCCAAGTCCAAGTCTGGGCTAAATATAGCGATGGGTGAATAGAACTGACGGAAGTTTTTTTCGTCATAGCGGACTGATTTTCGACTTGGCAGCATTTTTTTATCAGCTTGGCGGACCCGTCTGTGAAAATCTTCAGCTTGGCGGCGCAAATTCTCAACTTGGCGAGTGTACAAGCCGCTTACTGGGGTTGGAGAACACTGGTCTTTAGGCCAAGTAAAAAAAATTGCTTGGTTCCTGTTACATGCCAAAAACAAATAGGGTAGGTAGGTAGGGAAAACTTTGTTTTTTAAAGATTTTTTAAAAAGATTTTTCTTTAACGTAGCCTCTTTGACTTCGGCTTTCCATAAGAATATCAAACGCATTTTTATTTTTTGACATGGGTGACTGGAGTTATGTCAAGTTCATCATCTGTTCAAAATTTGATATATTTAATAAAAAAACGCTCGGCCAGCTGGCCAACAGTGACGTTTAAATCGTCCACCGCAATATCGTCATCCTTTAGTTCAGCTTTACAGCTGGCTTGAAAATTAAATCTGACACCGGGAGGGTGAATGGTAGAAAATAATTCCTTGAATGTCGTTTCATTTGAAATTGATTTAAATAATATTTAATTTGAATGAGCAAATTTTTGACATTCTACTCTGTAAATGGAAGATGCCACTGACACCACATGCTCTCGGACGTATTCTCGTACTCATTAGGAACTACTCGGAACTTGTGAATCCAATCGGAACACCTCGTCACATTCTGCTACGCTTATATTTCGTTGAAATGTACGAGGAGTTCCGAATGGCTCTCGGAAGCTTTTCATTTGGAACTCTTCGGAACTAAAATTGCGCGAAGTGTTCCGGGTCTTCTGGTAACGAGATCTTGGACTGACAGATCTCGTGACATCTCTTTGCAGTTGTTGTATTTAGAGTCGACAAAAATTAGGATTGATATTAATGGATTATTAAATAAAACAGGTGACAAAAAAGGGGGGGGGGGGGGGGGGGGGGAGGTTAAAAAAAGTTTAGGGTCGGCACCAAAAATCTAGGGACGGTCGGGTAACCGGAACCAAACCACTTTTTTTACTACGCCTTATTGAAAATGAAAACGAACATAATGTCATCTCCTGATATTTGACTACAACTTGGCAAAAAAAAAGTTTTTTGTCTGCTTTTAACTTTACTTTATTGTAAAGTTCACCTTTAAACAGCAGCACGATCTAGAGCCTCGATAGAATACAGAGGTGAGATGGGTAATAGGACCGAGGCTTCTCGGTGAACACTTTGGCTGTTTAGCATTCCGACAATAGTCCGTCCCACAGGGAACGTCTTGGTGTTTTTTCTATACTGTGTAATTTACTACACACACTTTATTTCTGAGCCGATTGTTTACTAAATTGCAGACAAAAATAGTACTTTTTTGTTATTTCCAAAACTTGTACTTTTAATAGCAGGATGGGGACGGACGATAGTTCCCCATGACCAGTGTATCGGAGGCCGTTTTGTCTCTGGAAAAGTGTTTAAAATCCCTTGCTACTATTTGATAGTATCGGCCTGTATGATTTCATCTAAATAGGTCTCGAGTAAATATGTTAAATATTCCTTTTTTTCTCTCCTTGAAGATTTACGGTAATGTCTTCCTCGTTTTGACACCTGAAACTTTGTACTAAGATGTCGGTAAACAATGGTTTCTTCCTTATTCATTAAAGTTGTTTGACAGTCAGAATATGTTTTCTTGGTAGCAGGGTATGTGCTAGCAGATAGTTGAAATTATGGACCCTAAAATTTAGAAAATTAATGGATATATATTTTTTAATTTTCAGGTAAATGGTAGTAAGAGAACTGTTGTTTAAAATTTGTGAAATCACATGAAATGCAATGTCCAGTTTCAAAATATTTCAAACCCATAACCACCTATAATCACTTCTGATTATTTTGTTTTTATTATGTACTCTAAAATAATTTTCTATCAGAAAGCCTGGCTAGGTTGTCATTAAACATGCATTCATAATTGAAAGTTGAATAATTGATTACACATGCTTGACTTAGTTACAGTTATGTAATGCATTAGAACAATATGCTATAATGTCGTAAAACACAATCTTTTCTTCTTATTCACTGAGATTACAAAAAATAATTATAATTGTGTGGCTTACATACATATGACTTCGTTTTTATTATTCATAACAAGGACGAATTAAAATAATTACATAAATGTTGCTCTCTTTACAGATTCTTTTACAGACACAGCAATAAGTCGACACAATGGCCAAGGCTATGATAGTGAGGTGCGTGAGTTACAGCCTTGGGAATCGGAAGGTGGAACCGAGCTGGCCTTAGATCATGACTCTGTAAGTCATCATATTGCTTGTATACACATTATTGGCTACAGTCAATCACATTTCTAACAAACCAGTTACAGGGCTAGCTCTGGGTCAGCATAAAAGTTTGCCAAAAATTACAGAAACCCTGTTATTTTATAACAAAATGTCTATTATTACATGAAACTATTTCACCAAATTAAAATAAAATTAGCCTCTCTTTTTTTAAATTCGCAACTGGTGAATTTGGTGAGTGCCAGAGCTAGTCCTGAGTTCACTAGGTCATCTCTGTTTACAAAACTTAAATTAAACACTATTTGTTACTATCAATGATATTGTATAGATCATCTCTGTTTATAAAACTTAAATTAAACACTATTTGTTACTATCAATGATATTGTATAGGTCATCTCTGTTTATAAAACTTAAATTAAACACTATTTGTTACTATCAATGATATTGTATAGGTCATCTCTGTTTATAAAACTTAAATTAAACTATTTGTTACTATCAATGATATTGTATAGGTCATCTCTGTTTACAAAACTTAAATTAAACACTATTTGTTACCATCAGTAATGTCGTATAACTAGTTATTGTTGCACAAATAACCTCTTTTGCCTCCTTTGCATCCTGTTCAGTCTTGTAAATAGAGCAGTATAGTTTAAAATGTATTTTGTAATGTAGTTTTATTTACATATATTTTTTTTCTTTTCAGAATGGCTGGGATGTGCAAGACATGTTCAAAACAAATGCTGAACAGTTCCGTGTGAAATCAACTTATGATGAAAGTCTGCAGCAATATACGTAAGTTAATGGGGTTTTTTTTGTCAGCTGTATGTGTGTGAAAAATAGTATTAAAAAAACCTTGAATACATCATTATAGCTGTTACGTTGTGTATATTTAAGATATTTTCCTAAAGAATATGTCTTGTTAGGTTTTATACTGTGAGTAATATACTTAGGTATATTTTGTCAGTATTGCAACTCAATCGTTTGAAGGTCAATTCATACTTTGATTGCCGACCTCATGCGAAACAGAAATTTACTTTTTCATTTGGTAAACTAAAAGACATTGAACAAACGCACACCAAAAAGTAAAATGAACTGTTAAAACCACTAAGGATTAGGTTTGAACAGAAGCAGGACTGGGTGAGTCAACTACTCGCCAACTAAGAGTGCAATGAAGTATGAATCTAGCTTTAGAGACCGTTACACAATTTTAAGAAGTTTTAGTTATTAATTCATTTAGCAAGTGTCAAATATTGCCTGTATTGTTTAATATTGCTTAACTACCAGTAGCCAGTGGTTTTGTTCATGTATAAATAGCACACAACTGTATTGATAAACCATCTGTTCATGCCTCGATCAGTCACTTGCTTGTTTAGTTACTTGTTCACATTCATTATATAGAGTTAACATGTTTTGCATTTATCTAGATCTTAGTTGAAGCCCAAAAAATATTAGCAATTTGGCTGAAATGCTAAGAAAATCTGTCGGCAACTTTGTTTTATTTAATCAAACAACAAACATCAATCTATAAACAACAGATGATTTTCGAATTAGCCTTTTGGCGAATTTGTAATGAAATATATTCGTCAAATTTAACTTTAATTTGCTTTTGGAAATTTGACGAGCGACGGCTTAAACCCTGCATTTACACTGATTTAAATTTGTTTGTTCAGAACTCCTCTTAAAAAATCGGACACCAAAGAGTATAAGCAGAGAGAGCAAGAGGCTGAGAGGTTGTGCAAGGAAATAGAAAAAACTGATGATCATAGAACAAGGAAAGATTTGGAGAATGGTGACGGTGATGAAGAATCAAAATTTAGTGCTGTTCAGCGTGTCCCAGATAGGGCAACAGGAAATGGTCCCACGGATAGGTATGTTTTCTTTTTCATCGTGATGTTTGTTCCCAATAGAAATGGTTATAAGAGAATTTTTGTATCACAATATCGGTACCCTGTACCTGGATACATATTATAATATACTATTTATCCAAAATTTAAATTTATTTACCTTTGATACTTACATTTTAGCCCAACTATTTACATAATAAGTGTAAACTGTTCTTAAGTTTGTAGGAGAATGTTTTTTCTTTGCTGATCATGCTATCTTCAGCAATAATTAACACTAGTTAATAACTTTGTTTTAAAGCAATGAATACAAATACAATAACTGTTTTTTCTTCTTCTTTTTGTAAAGAAAAGGGTCTGCATCAAAATGTATTGCAACTATTAGTAACTAAAACTAACAGATTTCTAGCACACAGCGAAATAAGTTTATTTATACATCCATACTGAATATTGTTTTTGTTTTTTAATACATTATGAACAAATGAAATATATATAGATATTGGCATTTTTTGTTAGCACAAAGGTGCTGTTCGTGCAGAACTAAGATATATTATCCATCAGGCTTTTGTAAAGTTTACTGCTTGTTATAATCTGGGACTAATTCAATGCATAATTGGGTAGACCATGGCTATGCTGTGAAGTGGGTTTGACTGTATATCCATAAACTGGCAATACAATATTTTGTAGGTGATGTTTCGGGTTTTTTTCTCACTATCTTAAGTACGGTGCTGAGATCAGTTTACCTGGTTGGATATATTAAAGCAAAAAAAAGTATAGTTTTTAATATTTGCACAATTTTTTTTTATTTTTATAGGCTGGACAATATTTTTAAAAAAATCCATCTTAATGAAGCTTAGTAAATCTCATTGCTGTTAATTTCATGTTTTTAGTCCCCAACCGGTCCAACTGGAGGGGACTATAGCTTTCATATCCGTCCTTCTGTCTGTCTGTCCATCTGTCTGTCCCACATATAGTTTTCTGGATGGTTTTTTTTTAGAATGCCTTGAGATATTGAGCAGAGTATAGCTTTATAATAATGTACTGTTTCATGACTTTCATGGCAATTTACCCGTTTTTGATTGAGTTATGGCCCTTGAACTTTGGAGATGTGCAAATTTGTTTTCCGGACATCTTGTTTTTTTAAAAAGGCTGTGAGATATTAAAATTTTGTGTATAACTTTATAATGTACTGTTACAGATCATGTTTGACTTTCATAGCGATTTACCAATTTTTAACAGAGTTATGGGCCTTGAACTGAAATATTTTTTTGGTATGGCACCATACACATTTTACCCTCTGGCAGAAACCCTGCAAAGGTACTGTAAAATCATTTATTTTCGAGGGGTGTAATTTTCGCGCTAAAAGAAATTAGCCATGTTCGCGGAATTAATATTTCGCGCATCCCTGATTAAACAAAAAAAAAAAAAAAAATTAACAAAATGAGTGTTTATACAGTGAACAATTAAGATGATCCAAAAACAATCGTTTGATCGTGTAGGCTTTCTACCAGATCAAACGATTAGGGTTTCACAGGTAAAGGGCCTCTTTAAGATTAAATAAATGGCTGCTTGTATTTAGTCGTTATATATAGAAGCGTAGATCGTTTGTAAATCACTACCATCCAAAATGTCTTTACTCTCGTGGTTAAAAAATTCACCCCAACCTAAAACGCCCAGCTTGCCAAATCCACGTGAAAGCAAGACTGAAAACGAGGCAGAAACGATAGTCGCAGCAAACACGTCAGTCGACAAGCTGACGTCAGAAGAAAATCCAAAAAAGAGAAAGCGTGGTGAATATCAAAATTATGATGAAAATGTACGGGCAAAAATAGCTGTCTATGCTATTGAAAAAGGAGTCATGAAGGCCGCAAGAAAGTTTTCAGCTGAACTGAACAAAAAACTCTCCGAGTCGACTGTAAGAAGCATGAAAAAGGCTTTCTTAAAATAGCAGACACGCACAGGTGCTACGCCACGTCAACTGGTTAAAGCACAGCGAGGGCAACGACCAAAGTTAGGAGATAAAGAAGAAGAAGTAAAACTCTGGATTAAAAAGACACGATTGGCAGGAGGAGTAATAAATGTTAGAATGGTTTTGGCGGCAGCAGATGGAATTCTACGGAAAAGACACAAATCCATGTTAAAAGAATTCGGAGGTGACGTAGAGTTAACTGTTCCTTGGGCTAGATCGTTGCTGCATCAGATGGGGTTTGTTAAACATAAATGGACAAAAGACGTGAAAAAACTCCCTTGTGATTTCGAGGAGATTAAGAAGGTGTTTCTTAAATGTGTGTCTGATGCCGTGAGTAAAGATTCTATTCCTAACAAGTTGATAATCAACTGGGACCAGACTGGAGTTTCACTCATTCCCAGGGGCAATTGGACAATGGAACAACGAGGTGCAAAACAGGTGACGATATCGGGCATCGACGACAAACGTCAAATTACGGCTTTGCTAGCAATCACTAAGAGTGGAGAGATGTTACCACCACAGGTAATCTATGCGGGGAAAACATACCGGTGCCATCCAAATATAAACTTTCCTGACGATTGGGACGTTACTCACACAGAAACACATTGGAGTAACGAATCGAGCATGCTCCAGTTTATTGAGAATGTAGTTGACCCGTATGTGACCTCGACCTGAAAAGAACTTGGCCTGCCACGTGATCAAAAAGCCTTGTGTCTTTTTGACGTTTACAAAGCTCACAGAACGGAGAAAATACGCGAACTGTTAACAAACAAAAAACATTTCGATTGCGTACATTCCTGCTTGTTGTACGGATCAGCTTCAGCCATTGGATTTAACCGTCGACAGAATTTTCAAATATGAATTGAAACGGTGCTTTCATGTGTGGTATGCAAGTGAAGTTGGAAAAAAATTGGATGAAAACGAGGAAGAGTCTGAAAATGAGGACAGTGTTAAAAGTGTGAATGTTGACATAAAAACCAGCATTGTTAAACGAATTCATGCACAGTGGCTAATTGAAGTGTGTGAGATTGTGTCAAAGAAAAAGAATCTGATCATGAATGGTTTTTGCAAAGCCGGCATTCTTGTTGATTGACATAAAGTGACTAACAATAGATCGGCAAGTTTCACCAATTTCATTCTTACGTAAGAACTTTAAATACCTACTAGTAAGCAGTGTTTAATTCCTTTTCCCATGTATGTTGTTCCTCAATCACTGTATTACATGCATTGTTTGTTTTGTAATAAATTAATTGAAAATGATTTTGTTTTGTTTATTTTGTTACACACCATATATATCTGGGTCCATATCTGTGTTCTTTTGAAAGTTTTGGAATTGTACATTTCTATAATCAGGTCGTCTAGTAACAATTTGGTGATCAAATTTGAATAGATTAATTTTTCACGGGGTTGTAAATTTCACGCTAAATGTTTTTGCGCGAATTACGCGAAAATTAAGTACCCGCGAAAATAAATGATTTTACAGTATGTCCCTTAAATTTAAGAGATATGAAAAACAGATTTGGTTATGTATGGGACATGTATTGCTTTAACAGTACTCTCATAATGCTTGTTATCTACAATAGTGTGGTTTTGCAGGTCTAGGCATACTTATGCCTCATTGTACGTTATGAGAAATTAACAAGCTTGTGTTGCAACAGCTGGACCAATGGGATGGTTTTAATTGTAATTAATGTAATGGAAATTTAATTATTTTGGAATGTTATAATATATTTGCATTGTAAATGCAAGCATTAGGCAGGCATATTATGTATAGCAATTTTTCTTTGAAGATACGTTCCTCCACATGGTCGATCTGGTGGTTCAAACATACTGCCACGTAGAGAGACTGGACCGAGACATATGCGTTCAAATGTGCCAAACAATAAACCAAGAGTGACGTCACCACCTGTTCTTCAGTCTGTTTCAAATCTGAATCCAAACTCGTGTCAGGTTTCAAAAGATGGCTCTGCACCCAGTGTCAGTATAAATGGAGGTGGGTACATATTTCTGTTCAGTTATTAGGTTACAAATCTCTGGAATTAATGTTATTATAGCCCTCATTGTTAGCATCAGTATTCAGCAATAATAATTAGTGTCAGCATTAAAAAAAAAAAACTGAAAAAAGTTTTTGGAGTGCATGGACCGACTGAAAAAACATTTGTTTGTACGTTCTTAAAGCATGTTTGAAAAATACATTTTTAATTTTAAATTGACACAATAAACTATAATTGTGAACACATATAATAAGGTCTTTTTTTTAATCTGCGATAAAATTAGTTTAGATGAAACAAACTACTTTTGCCAATTTCAGGGCTCACCCTGGATCAAAAATATCTGTAGCTAAAATATTAGCCAAATGGAATTTTTATTAGCCATATTGAAAATGCTTTGGCCAAATTTGTTTTACACAGTACTGTATTCAGTATTTATATATGAATATGAAAATGTATCACTTTCAGCTAATTGTGTACAAACTGGAATAAATAGGAATAACAAAACCAAATGGGGGTAGGGGCAGTTAATATATTACTTCAATTTTTCAGCGGGGGTGGGGTTGGGATGGGGTTATGCAATATCTTCAGAGTTTGAAGCCAGTACCCCATACACCCACTCCCACTTCTAAGGCTTATGACATTAAATTAACAAACATACAGAAATATGGGGGTGGGTTGGATGTTTATGGATGGTGTTTTTTTTTTCTTTCTTCCTTTTTTTCCCAAATAAAAATTTGAGAGCTTTTTTTTTAATCTTTTTTTTATAGAGCTCATTATTTCTTTAAATAGCAATCTTTATGTTAGTTTGAATTGCTTTTTTGTCTTTTTAAGTGACCCATCAATTCCCAAACAATTTCATAAATTGTGCCATGTTATTGCGGTTGATTTCAGCGTCGTGTTAAATGCTTGTTGTGATTTCTGCTTACAAAATACCTCGGCTAAGAATGCCAACTTCACAGTATACTCCATTTATTAAACAAACCCTTTAATAAAATTAAAATTTACGTTTTTTTTTAAATCCAGCTAACTTATTAAATGTCACCTCACAGTCTTACAAATTTATATCTAAAATTATCTAACAAATATGATTATTGTAAACTAATTTTATTCAGTGTACATTTAACTGCAATTTGTATAATTTAAATACTGCATGTTCATTTCCGGCAGTCGCGATCTGCATTTGTACGAAATTAACAAAGACAAAAGAATAAACAAAAACTGCTGTTAGGTATTCATTGATGCGAATAACTATTGTTTTTCTACAAATTTACATCAAGATTTACTTTTGCGTAATCATATTGTTTAATGTCCGCAACGATGTCTCTTGACACGCGGGTGTCCGCTGACTCTGATGAAGCGTGACATATATTCCACCGAGAGCTATTCTCAGTTCAGCCAACAAACGTTCTTCCTAACGTTCGCGAACTATTTGATTGGTGTTCGCCGTGTCCATTTGGTTTAACATGAAGCGCACAAACCAGTCTAGCAAATGTTTTGTTTTCACTCGATCTGGCTGAGCTCGGCCCTTGAGATGGCCTACATGTCTTTCGGCCATGAACTGGCATGTGTATTCAAATTGACACACATTGTCGGTCTGCTTTTATTACTTTGGTTCAAAGATTTTATTTTACAAAGTAAAAATAACAAGCTACAGATCTTCCAGACATTGCTGTCATACATGCTGAATGCATGCCGTTAAAATTAATAACCGTGATTATTAAAATAAGCAAACATCATAAGGCCTACGCTGTGTTCTGCATGACACCGTTTTTCGTTACCAGTCGCGAGATCGCTATTACGCTAATTGAATATTTGGTAGTATTATTATGTTTGAGGTGTCGGATAGATTATATAACCTTAGCCAAAATTTTAGCCACTTGCAAATTTTATTAGCCATTTTGTGTCAAAATTATCCAATGACTAATTTGGCTACTGACGGCGCAAGCCCTGCAATTTAAAAAAAAAACAAGTTAATTTTTTTTTTTTTTACTGAAGTAATTTTGTGAATTACGAGGTCTGTCTAAACATATTTACTTTCATAAGAGCTTGCCATGTCAGAGGTACTGATGAGGTTATCTAATTCAAAACGTAAGCAAATACGATTTTAAAATACACTTTATATAAGACGCTGTATTAAATTGTTCTGTTAGCCCTTGAATCAAGTCCATGATTTTTTTAAATTATTATTTATAGAAAAAGAAATGAAGCCAAACGATCCAGTTGTAGTGAAAACTAGTCCAGAATTAACATCGGTTCATGCAGTTCCACTATCATCGCCTACTAGCTCTAGTAGTTCTGAAACTAAGCAAGACTCCACTGTGCAGTCCCCCAACAGTACACCACACTGGAAAGGTCCTGACAGGAGGAACTCTAATTTTAAAGGTAAATATAATATCAAACCATTTGCCTGAAAAACATTTTGTTTTAGTCATAGCTGTTTGAAATTCATCACGAAACAGGAAGCACCATAAATATTTTATGCCTGGTAGGTTTGCTGAAAAGTTTTCTCTATGCATACTTTCTTTACATAAACTTACATTTTGTTGGTAGTAAGCATAACAAAAATTACCTCGGGTCCTTCCCATGTGATAATTTCTGGAACAATTCTCTAGAATTCGGTGTATGGAGGGGGGGAATTCTGTCATCGGAGAGTGATTGGGCATTTATAATTTAAAGAAAAAAAGAGACACAGTGCTTTTGTACTTTTGTATCAATTTATTTGCAGTAAGTAATTGCATGAATTTCGGATTGGTTTTCAGATAAGGTAATAAAATTTTCAACTGAGTCCAGTGAATATGGAGAGAGATGGCCAGCTATTAAAACAGGACTTTTGTTGCATAACAGACAAGATGTATTTAAAACAAAATTATGTCATTTATCATAAATATATATGTTGTCTTCTTGTTTTTTAGGGAAAGAAGCAATATCGTCTGGTTTGAGAGAATTCAAAGAGAACTTTAAGGTAATAATTTGTTAATTTACCGATGCTCAGTAGTAGTTCACTTGATCTAGATCAAGTACAGACTTAGTATTAAAAATACGGAGTTGTAATTTTCAAGCACTCGTGAAAGCTTTTTAGTTTTCTAGAGTCAAATTACAATGTGTAATTCCCAGTGAAATCTGGCATACACAGAAAAAGATGCATTTTAACTATCATGTATCCAGTAAATGTATAATTTAATTCCGAATATTGACCATGGACAAATTTACTATTATATTCAATGACTTCATTTTACAAAATATATTCCATGAAATATTTTTTCCAGTAAAATGTTTGTCTTTTTTCAGTAGTATCAGTTTTTCTATAAGTTATAACAAATTATACAAATACTGTCACAAATCTCTGAAAAAAACACAAAAAACTAAAAATGTATGACAGTGGATTGTTATGGTTAGTGCTTCTATACACAGTGACAGGATTCTTATCCATTTCTGGATCTGTTTGCCAGACTAACCTCTTAACCTTCTGACTACTGCAGGTGTGATATCTCTCCCGATGTCATAAAAGTTGACATACTGTTCAAGTTTCAGATATCGCTACACAATTTTAAAACATTGAACACTAGTTGCTAATCAATTTCAAATGACTAGAAATATTGCTAATCAAAATGTTCCCTGCACTGTATACAGTGCATTCCCAATTCATATTTCCCATCGTTTTGCACACACCACTCACCGAAAAAATAATAGAAGAACAGGAAGTAGTTTTCTGCAAGTATTTTAACTAGACAATAATGGTGGAACATCAGTCATTTTCAGGAATCATTAGCTGATTGTGACATCTAATTTGATAATAAATTTGATAGTTTTTAGCAACAACAAAAATCACAAAATATTGGGATATGAATCGTAGTATGTTTCCAAAAACAAAACTGGTAAAAAAAAAACCTAGTTATTGGAAATAATGGACATACATACGGCCACAAATGCCTGTAAGTAAATGCGACTTTTTTTTTTTCACTTTTTTTTTGGGCATAATTTTAATCAACATTAACTAATCGAAAATGTCGTACAAATTAGAAAAATCCATGAAAATAATACTTAGCAATTCAAATATGAACTTTATTTTATGTATTTAAAAAAAAAAATTAAGTGAATATATTTGAGTAAATTTGCACCAACTCAAAGTGATTTTTGTCCAAAATTAATCCAGTATTAAAAGGTTAATCAGTTGGCTTGATCAACAAAAACAAAGTTCTTAGAACCTGCTGAACTGGGTAATTTCCTATTTGCTGCTTTTTTCGTTTCATTTTCTTTTTTTCTTCATTTTTTGTGTAAAAATGTAAATTGTATTTTCAGATTGTAAATCAAAGAGATAAAGAGAGCAAGATGGTTTCTGAGGCTCCAGAAGAACCCCAACCAGAGGAGAGAGTGCCAAGTAATGAATCACCAAAAACAAAACTAACAGTGTGAGTACCTGTCGTTTGAATAATAGAGGACATCCACAATTATCAACATATTCTAGAGAATATAAGCTATATTATTAATCTTTTGGTGCCCTACTCTCCCTCCTAAAAGTATATTTTTAAAAAGTTGAAGGAATATATTTCAACATATTCAAGAGCATATAAACGTTATTCAGTTTTGTGGTGCTTCCCTCCTAACAGTTTATTTTCATGAGTATTAATTTCTTGGTACCACACTTCCTAACTCCTAAAAGTGTATGTAAAAAATGTTGAAGGAATGTTTTTATTAACATTTTTGTTTTTGTTTTAGAAGTATACGCTGGCATTAACACCCCTCCCAACTAGAGTACAGTTTGTATGTTTATCAAAATGTTTATAAATAGCAGTTTATCTAAAAAAAAATGTTGAGTTGGTCAACTGCTAATATAAATAGTCATGACACAAACCTTCCCATAAAATGTTGATTAGTTCTCTACATTGTAGTAGCTAGTGTAACTATTTTTTCCCTTCATAATTTATTAAAAGCTGTGTTTTACACAGGCAACATCGTGTAATTGCATCTTTGCTAAATGCAGTATCAGTTGTTGTATTAATAGAATCTATCACAGTTGTGAGGTATAGATACGGCAATTTCAGCCTGAGGGAAAAGGGAAAAACTGTTTTTTGTTAGGGTCGAGGTTTACCGAGGCCCTTGCAAATACATTTTGTCCTGAGGGTTGGAATTGCCTTATCTATACCTCACAATGGTGATTGATTCTTTTTTTTGCTCATTTAATTACAGTAACAAAACATTAATTTTGTAAGCTATGTATGGTTTGTTTATTGTTGAACGATTTGTAAACATTTCACCTACTAACAATTAAACTCAATTAATCAAATGCTGAAAAATATAGTCCAACAATATAAAAATGCAACAACTTAACAATAAAATAATGATACAACGTGAAATGGCAAACAGAATTTTGAAAACCATGAGTTATGACTTCAATCATCGTAAAACATGAGTTATGATGTCATGCCTATGTAAAAATCATCTAGCCCACAGGTCAGACAGATTTATCTAGCCCTAGGGTCAGACAGTTTTATCTAGCCCTAGAGTCAGACAGATTTTTCTAGCACCGTGCAAAAGCTGGATAACCCAGTCAAGTGGGCAAGAAAATATTCTCTAGCATCATTCCATTTATTATTGCAGTGATATAAAAATAAATTGTTAAAGGAAAGTTTTAGCATGCTTCATAAATGATGAACAAAATAAATTGAACATCAGTAAGAGCTAATGAAATACTGTAGTTTGCTGTTATGTTTTTTTTTACAGAAGATCTAACTGACTTGCAGTTCTTGAAAAAAGCCCACTTATTTACCTGTGTTGACTGAACAGTTGAGTAGAAATTCATTTTAGCTGGGTTATATTTTCTATTTTAGAAAGTCGACTTTAAATCCAATGGCGAGGGAATTTGTGCCTGTTGTTAAGCAAACAACTGTAAGTATTGAAACATTTCTTAGGTAATCATTTTATTTAATAAACATTGAAAATGTGTGTCTTTGCTTTTCTTTGAGTAGTAATTCTTAATTTACATTAATCGAATAATGTCATTTGGCATTGTATTTACAAGCCGCCTTAGAGAACCATAAAAAAAATTTAAAAGAAGGAAAAAAAAGGAGACAGTACAAAATGTCAGGTCTTTTATTTCATCAAATTCAAATCGTAATAAATTTGCATCCATGGCTTTTTACAAAAAAGACAAAAATATTTAATGTAGTTTTGCTCTATTAAGCAGTGTCAACAATAAAGACTTCCATTCATGACCATACAGTAGCTATATTGTAGCACTAGTACAAATGAGAGTTTTAACACTCATTGGTTTTGGTTTTGGTTTTGTATTATTTGTAAAAAAAAAAAAAAAAGGACACTGAAGTTTGGTTAATTTACAAACCTGTAAGACATTTGGATAAAGTTAAAACAGAGTAAAACAAGACACAGTAACGTTGAAATGGTGAAATACCGTTAAAAATAGACTAGAACTCTACTCCATACCGGTTACCTCTCAGGCATGGGTGCTTTTAAAAATGCATTTGGTGATATTAAAAACACCAGGATGACCAGAAACAATTTGAATGTACGGAAATTATGCCTTAGTGTTTAAAAACTAGGGTCTGTCATTTTAATTTAAAAGCATGTATCCATGCTAGTGATGTAATATTTCTTGACATTGATCCGCTTTCAGAAGCAGCCAGTACCTCAGACTCCGACCCCACCAAGGCCACAGACACAAAGCCCAGTCATACAGCCTGCTGTACCAGTGCCTATGCCACAATCTATCATGTTTCCAAACAACTTCATGCCAGTGGGTCCTCCCCAGCCTATACCCACACAGCCATCGAGATATGCTAAAAGAGGTAATCTTACAACTGAACATGTATTCTTTTTCAAAAGATTTGTTTGGCAAGTTCATAATTTGTCTATGTAGCTGGCTGCTAATTCAAAGTAGGCAGTTATTTTAAGAATCTTAATTAATTTGTATATAAACTGTAAAACCTTGACTGCGTGGAAGCTTACAGAATTCACCAGTTGGGCACCTATTTTGAACGTTATTTCAGATAACTAGTAACCTTAAAAAAAAAAAAATAATAAAAAAATATATTTAAAACCCAGGTGTGTAGTGATTTGATCTGGTGTTGGCATTAAAAAAAAAAAAATCTTTTTATTATTATTTCTTATGGTTGTTTGATAATTAAACTGATTTTTAATTCTTGAGTGAAATAAAAAAAAATTCTTTTTGGATTAATGTGGTATTTTTAATTTGCATGTCAGTTGCTTGATGTTTGAAATTATAAAAGTACAAAATAGTTGATATGTTAACTTATAATAGAGAAAATGATTCAGGTTTGGTTAAACTTAGTATGACATAACGTGTTTTTTTTTAATAAATGTCTTGCTTTCCCTTCATTGGAAATGGACTTAAAGAAAATGTTCAGTTAAATTTTGTTCTTCAGTTCCGCTTTCCATGCAGCCTCGTCCTGACTATTCAGCGGCAGTGCAGCACGCGACAGGCCAGCCCCTGTTGGCTCAAGCATCCGTGCCCACTCAGCAATTAATGTACCATGTTATACCACAGGGTGCACCAACCAGTTACCAGGTGAGTGGGTGCAGGTCAGGTGGAGAAAATTGTATTTTTGTGGCTGGTTGTATATATGTGTTGTGTTTAACATTAGGGTGGATGTAGTTATACTTACTTTCCTTTCTTTCATTGCAGTCAGATTTCATTTCATGAAATATTGTATACAGAACCCGACTGGTATTAATATGTTGTACATATTATAACCCCTGCAGTTCACGAAAATGCCGTTGAAAAAAGCCTTAAATATAGTCCCACGGCAAAAAAGTGCCATGGAGAATTAAAAACTTCAAGTGGGCAATTGCAGGGGTTGTATTAAGTGCCGGGTAGATCATTGCTATTGTCCCACAAATAGTCTTCTTGAATTGTTCCACATTTCCTTTCCTTTTATTGCATCCATCAGTCAGTGTCAATTTGAGCATTTCTAAACATTTAGCTTGATCTTTGGTTGCATTCATAGAGGACCTTACTTGGTTTTGCATTGGCTACAGTCTTATATAATACTATGCTGGTTTTAAATTGTTCTAGTACCGGTGCTGCTGTTCATGGATGATGATACTATTTTATTTTGTGCTGCGTGTTCTACTTACAGGTGATGTCAGTGCCGACAAATCCCAGCAGAATGGTGGCACCAACATCTATGCAGATCAATGCAGGTGGAATGGATCCCAGTCAAGCTGCTGGACAGCTCGCCCACTCGCCTCAGATTTATAGTAATAGTTTTTGTCTTGCCTTTACCAAGTATTACTTTTCCAGTGGCGGAGGCTGTGACGACAACAGCTTTTGTGATAAAGTTTAACATTTAATTTTTCATAAACAGTGTAAAGTGTTCGCTTGATGCGTGGTCGGTCTAAGATCGATCCCCATCGGTGGACCCATTGGGCTATTTCTCGTTCCATCCAGCCAGTGCTCCACAACTGGTGTAATAAAGGCCGTGGTATGTACTATCTTGTCTGTGGAGTGGTGCATATAAAAGATCCCTTGCTGCTAATCGAAAAGAGTAGACCGTGAAGGGCTGACAGCGGGTTTCCTCTCTCAATATCTGTATGGTCCTTAACCATATGTCTGACACCATATAACCGTAAATAAAATGTGTTGAGTGCATCGTTAAATAACACATTTCCTTCCTTTTCACAAACAATAAGTCCTAGGTCAATAAAACGTGGGTTAGATCTAGAATACTGGAAGAAGAGGTTCATGTCTTACCTTTGCTTATGAAATATTTGTATTTGTCAAATGTACTTGAGGCCTTACTATATGTGTTTGGCTGTTGGCTAATCCTAAAACCACTTTTTTTGTATTTGATGGTGAATAAATGTGGTTTAAACCAAGTGTGATGGTTTATTTGTACAC
This sequence comes from Gigantopelta aegis, assembly GCF_016097555.1. Lineage (NCBI taxonomy): Eukaryota > Metazoa > Mollusca > Gastropoda > Neomphalida > Peltospiridae > Gigantopelta > Gigantopelta aegis. The sequence goes on along the minus strand of NC_054701.1, from coordinate 29,455,516 downwards.
TTTTCTCAACAGTATAAGGCTAATTAGAGAAAGAAAATGGAACATAAATGGTTCTGAGGTTGTAGTAAAATGAGATATGATTTACAAGTTAATAATGTGGATATTTTTGCCAAGGTGATAGTGTTAGCTGTTAAAATAACAGAACTTCAGCATGAACTTCACTAATAGACAATGCTGAAACTAGTTTCAGAAAGCCAGTGTTCTCTTGTTTAGTAATGTAAAACAAATACACAAACAAAACAAATACACAAACAAAAAGTGAATATTCAAATGTTAAATAATGCAGAAACTAAATACTGTACACAAACATATGTAGCAATATTAGCATTGATTTCTTGATATAAATTTTTTAAAATGATTTTACATTTTCTGTTATTTCAGTGGCTCCTCCAGGCCCAGTCCCAGCCCATGTAAACCCGCATGTTCCCGGTCAGCCAATGTCGCACCCACAACCAGCCCATATTGGGCCAGTCCCAGCTGGCAACCCACAGAACCAGACTGGACAGATGACCCCAGTGTCTGGACCCCACCCAGCCCCAAGTCCTGTCCAGCACAACGTCGGGCCTGGTGGTCAGCAGCAGCACCAAGGCCCACCACAGTCGGGCACTCCGCAACCTCCGGTTAATTACCAGCAAATAAGTTTGCAGGTAGGTTGATGTTTTTGGTAGTTTTGTATTTTGCTCATAATTGTTTTTAGATATTTTTTTGTTTCACGAATTAGTAACTTTTGAAAGTCTGGTAGCCAAAATTATACAGGCTAGCAGTATCTTTTGTGTTAGTTTTACAGTGGTACCACCATTCCCATACACAGATGTATAAAAGACCTTATTATCCACATAGTTGAAGATGTCCAGGGCATTATGACCAGTATGACCCACATGTGTCATAATGATTTCATGTGCACATCGAATTACGTAATTGTGTGAAGCGGAGTCATAACTTAATGCTGCTTCCACAGTAAACTCTTGTCAAAATGATGTCATTTCGGAAAATGACATGTTTCATCGTGTCTTTTTAGTTACGTTTGAAACATTTTGACATGGTCCTAGCATTTTATTCATTAAAATAAGATTTTGAATAATGTGGATAATACAAAATAAATAAATTTCACTTTGAAAACTTGGTTCTGTAAAGACATGGGTTTTTTTTCCTTTTTCCACAGGGACATCCACAGCTGCATTCAGGATCACAGAATCCAGCCTCTCCTCAAGGAATGCATCCTGCTTCTATGCCATATGCCACGCATGCTCAACAGTTTACGTTTACACAAGCACAACAGCCGACGTCGGTCAGCCACACCATGCACTCGCACACACACTCACCACACATACACCCACAACAGTATGTAATGATGCCTCACCCACCTTCACACAACCAGGTTCAACACCCACATGTACAACCGCAGTTTCAACCGTCTGGCCAGCACCCTATACCAGGGGGTAAGTATATATACGTTTAGATAAATCTAAAGAGAAATTCACTACATGGAGTAAAACATTGTATTAAATAGTCACAATTAAGCTGGAATATCTGTACACTGGGCAGGAATTATAAATTCTTTGAACATTTTGAAGTCCATCTGTGTTTTTGAATGCATAAATGCTGCAGAGACTGTTGCTTGTTTAATTTTCTTTTTTATAACAACTGGCTTTATTCAATAATGTGCTTTTTTGTTTTCAATTTGTGTCATTAGGATGGATTTAAAATCTAACTTACATTGGTTTAATAATAATAAAATGGTGGTCATGTGGATTTTGTACTCTTAACATATCTACAAAATTGCCACCCCAGTTTCTTTTTATACCTCTCTGACAGGATTGTGTAGTAAAATATATTTAAAGAATTTTTCTTTTTTTAAATCATGTTATATTATCATGTAAAGGTAGTCTTTTCGACTTGATCCAGTTTGGGGGCGGGACGTAGTTCAGTGGTAAAGCGTTCACCTAATGTGTGGTTGGTCTGGGATCGATCCCCGTTGGTGAACCCATTTGACTATTTCTAGTTCCAGCCAGTGCACAATGACTGGTATATCAAAGGCCGTGTTATGTGCTATTCTGTCTGTGAGGATAGTGCATATAAAAGATCCCTTGCTACTAATGGAAAAATGTAGCGGGTTTCCTCACTATGACTGTCAAAATTACCAGATGTTTCAAATCCAACAGCCAATGATTAATAAATCAATGTGCTCTAGCGGTGTCATTAAACAAAACAAACTTTGATCAAATTTGAGTGTGTACTTATGTGTGTGTTTCAGGTGGGCCTACTCCAGTTCACGGTCAGAGCCATTTGATCCAGCACCCTGGCATGCCGACGTCCATCCCCGTGTCTGCCGCGTCGGGCATGCACCCGTCACAACTTCACTATCTTCCTCAAGGTACGTACTGTCGTCCAGCAGTACGCCACACCGCCAGCCTCGGACTCGTCAGTACATGTCAGTATCTCTTTTCATTGTTGCATGCCGCATGACTCGGCTGGCATGACACTCGATGTGTGCTGAGACGCTCACACGGCCTTCGTATTTCAACTGATTTCGTGCTGCCAGCATGGACACTGCTGCAAGATCCGATAGGATGATCGATTTAAAATGCATACGGGTGTAATTTTCTTTAGAAAAAAACAAGAGATACTGTTTTAAATGAGAGTTTTAACATGGCAGGAATTTTCCAGTTATAAATTTTAGTTTTCAAAACAAAGCAAATTAAGTATTATTAATCTTTGTCTTTTGAAAAAATATATACATTTTTTAAAATCACAGCAAATGAATTATTATTAATTTTTTTCTTTTAAAACATTTATATAGATAAACAAAAAATATTAATATTAATAATGTTTTTTAATTTCAACTTCAATATGTATATAAAAAAAAGAAAGAAAAGATAATATATACGTGAAAGGGGATGGGAAGTAATTTATTTTGATTTCCAATTTTTGTCTGAGGATACACACTGTGATCACAGAACTTGGTGTGTCTCAAAATCAAATACTCTTATGATATATAACTGTATGCTCTCACAGACTTTCACCTGCTTTGTAGACCCAAGTGTCACGACTGCCACACGATAGATGCTGATTAAACTGCTGGGGTGTGTTAAACATTCTGTTCCCCTCACCTGCTTTAACAGTCTCACAAGTTGTAGCTAGTGCTAGTCATTCATCTCAATCAAGCATCTGTAGCTTTTAAAAATATCTTTCCTGTCTCGACACTTTCAAATAGTTGTCACTTAGGTATTTTTTATAAATTCAGTACCAAATAAAGTGTAGATTTAATTGAAATATCTGAGAATATTTAGAAACCAAAATATTGGTATGGTTATTTCTTTTCAACATTACCTGTTCTCAACAAATGCACCCCTCCCCCCCCTCCACAAGTAGATATTTGTTCACAACCCGTAGCTTCCTTTACACAAAAGTCCTGAATTATTCAACGTATGCAATACAAATAAGGACTTCCATGTTGGTTCAACAAATTTACCATTGTTGTTTTCCTCAGATTTCAGAGGATGACTGATATGCCAAAGAAAAGAGGCCTAAATTTACTTTTTTTCAATCTCACAAATAATTAATTAGATGGTTTTGTGGAATCTTCCTTAAAATTCCGGAGATTGGTGTTTTTTTAGAACATTAGAAACGAAAACAACTGATAGGTAGTTTATACGGTCAGCAAATTGGATTAATATCCATAATTGATCAATAATTATAGCATGGAATGCCAGTAAAGCAGGATATCAACAATCCAATGCATTGTTTTGTTATTGCTTTGAAAGCATGTACCTGTGTTTTCTGTACTAACCTATTTCATTTCATTGATGAAATAGAAATTAAAACCTAAAGATGTTTTTGCTTCCTTTGCTGTTTCCCTTGCATCCACTGATACTAAATCTGTCTCATTTTCTACTGCATCCCATATTGCAATTTTGTAATAGAGATAACCCTAAAATAATTTACTAAGATACCTAGATTTGTCTTCTGTCCTAAATTTACATAGAACTTGATCATGTAGCTTATATATTATTTTTCAGATTATGAAATATTATTAACTATCACTTAATTATCGCTCAACTATGACATTACAAGCATGCTCAAATTGATGATTTGCATTACCGGTTTTCAAAAAATTATAAAAGAACTTTAAATAAGACCACTGTCACCTTCACTACTGTAATAATTTTTTTCATTGGAAAAATGTCGCCATGTTTGATATTTGATCATGCTCCGTAATCAGCAAAGTTTTATGATTAAAACAAATATTAATGGAAGTATCACAATTTCTGATTGGCCGCATTTTGAATGAATTCCCTTTGGCGACATATAAACCATTGAGAATACATTACATTTTTCAACAGAAGTATTCTAACTAGACTAACATTTGCAATTTCCGTTACATGTAATTATAAAATACATGTCAGAAATCGTCAAGTTGTATGTACTCTGAGAAAAGATGCAATGTAGAAACTTCATTTAGCACATTTCACACGAACAAATCGATCGTTCGTGCAATTTGTGCAGGTCTGCACTATGTTAACCAATGTTGTGAATATGTCTGACAATCAAAGATGACAAATGGCGTCTGGAAAAATTTCTGCTTTTGGAGATTGCTATTTGATGATTCCAAGAATTGGCAGTGTGTGGCCTCTGCTGCTTATACCACTGATTTTATGTTTTTTATTGCATGTTTTATGTTACCATATATGTGTGTATATATATATATATATTTGCTTATAAAAACATCCTTTAAAAATTAAATAAATGTTTGGGAGGTGGGGGTAATGTATGTAAATGATTGTAAATCTAGTATTAAAGGAAACATGTCACGTGACCTACATTTGGCACCAACCATGTACAATTAATTATAAATTGAATCACCTAAAAAAAAAAAAATTAAAATTTAATTACTTAAAATATCTCCATAAAAAACAAAAACAGATACGAGCTCTTAGCGGAAATTGCCGATCTTTAATGAGCAGGGCAATCACGAGGTCCATGACGTCAGAGACGCGTCGCTTGATCTGAAGCCGTACACTTAAAAGCATTAGTCCGTACCACTCATAAAGAATCTAAGACTTGCACAGCTTACCAAAACAATGAGTGTTCGTTCGCAAAACGTTTTGCCGTATCAATTTGAGCTGTTAGTAAATGAAGAAAGACACACATTTACTTACAACAGTGATACTGAAGAAAAAACGGATATCGAGTCGGAGGGTGGAGAAACCGATGGTGCCAGACCAGACCGGTCGACCAATTTACAGCCCGGAGCCCGAAAGTAACCTGGAGACAAAACCAAAACTCGGATGCTAATGCCGAGGTGTATACTGTTCATATTTAGCATAACGATACACCTCGATATGATGTATTTAAATATGTAAAAAATATAAATGTAGGACAAACATTTTTAAATTGTTTTTTAGAAAATATCGCATTTTTCATGTTCGGGCTGTGCATAATGAAATCTGTATGCACAGTGTAAACAAACGCTCTAATTTACAAGGCGCTTCACTTTCATTAACCTGACTTGTAAAACAACATAAATGACTTGAGAGTATAATCAACTTTTTAGCTAAATATATTTCAATTTGCATCAATAGAACGAAATGGGGTTATAGTATTTTTCTCTCTTTAAAAAAAAGCAGCATATTATTAGGCCTATTGGTAGGGTGCGTTAGAGTAAAAACGACCACTTACGATACCCATGTGATAATTTTCTTTTCTTTGGTACTACGTAATTGGTCAGTTTTGTAATTTTAGATAGGAAAGTCTACTTAATCAAGGGTTTTACAGCATTATTTACAGTAATGAAGCAGGGCGGCTGATAATGTCCATTAACATTGTACTATAGTCGCGACAGGTTACACCACAATACCCTGTGATCTTAAAAAACTGGCAAGTATTTTGTACGTATGTCTAGACAGTGGTAATCACTTACCTGGTCGATACCCTGCAACACACACCTGCCAATCAGGAATCACATGTGCAGGCCACGGAAAGTAAGAACCAATTAACTAAAACAACACTCCGATTCTCAAGTCAGCCGTGGATGAAACATAATAGTTATTTCGACACCGACAGTAGTGGTTTATTTTGTATTGAACTTCGTGTTACTTTGGGGCTTCGGGCGATGAGGAACGTTTTTGTGACGTACTCCGCCCGCAGATTAAAATCATTATTTAAAATTATTTTAGTGGGTTTTTTAAACATATTTAAATACATCGTACTGAAATGTGTCCTCATGCCAAATCCTATGTTTGTATATGCCATATTTAATTAATTATTGACGTTTCCTTCTTCGGACGGTGAATACAGATTTTGTTATGTAGGCCTAACATGAAAAATCTCTTCTTCTTTTTTTTTTTTAAATATATAAAAAAATCTACATTTTTGTTTTAACATATATAAATACATCATGCTGAGGTGTATCTTTGTGCCAAATATGTACAATGTACACCTCGGCATTCGCAACCGAGTACTGTTTTTGTCTCTGGGTAACGTTCGGGCTCCGGGCTGTAAATACTAAAATAGGCTGACACCAAAGTACTATGCGGTGTTGGTGTCCAATCTTTTGTTTTGCGATAAAATACACGCATCTTTCTTCGGATACAATCCTTTGGAAAACCGTAAAAAGACAATACCGATCGTTTAAACTGTTTATTTTTACACCCAAAGGCCGTGCAGTACGGCACTGTTGGACTGAAAAGATCGTAAGGCCCTTACTCCATATATAAACAGTTAACAACAATGGAAGAGTACAGCGGCTCTGACGTCACTTCCCTTTTTTTCCCGAACGCTCACGAATAAATATGCATAAATCATACTTTGATACTGATTGGCGTAATTTCTTCATTTTAAGTTAACTACGCTTATTTTATTGTTATAAACTTATTTGTATATTATTTTTATATCATTTTGCTTTTAAAATGAGCTATAATATGGTCTCGTGACATGTTTCCTTTAAAACAATACAATAGACAGCATTCAAATATTTAATCTTTACCAGGAATTTATGAAGATGATGATCTTTCCATTTCAGATTTTGATAAATTCTATTTAAAGGTTAACTTCATGATAAAATTACAACGATGAAGTATACATTTTAAATGTACTTTACTGTATACTTTGTATACCCAATATTCAGTAAAACGTTCTTGCAACTTTTTTTTTTCACATAAGCATTGCAAATCATCTTACAAAATATCTGCTAAATATTCAAAACTTTATTTGAAATCAAGGATGACATCATTATTCATTACATGACTTCATTCGTTACTATTTACAGCTTGTATTTACACAGCTGTAGTTGGAGAAAATCATCAAGAATTACGTCACTATTATTTATTTTTATTTATTTTTAACATTTATATAAAGTTTTTGATGAATGTCGTATGATAATACAATGAAATGAAATTGCACACACATTAATGGATAATAAAATAACAAATGTAAATAAGGTTGTCAAAACAAATCTATCATGTTTACTAAATTTATGAATATTAATAGTATAAATACAGACTTTCTTTTATACATATGTATGTATGTAATGCATTAATATCAAATCTTTGCTAAATACTGTAAATATACTATGAAATGTGTCATGAAAGTATTGCAAGTGGTCAACAATGGCCAAAACTGTTTGTAGAAAGTATTGTCACCTCAGCTGGCAAATTATTTTTACAAAAAACAAAAGAAAACTTTTATCAGTAAGCAGAGGTGAAACTTTGTACCATGTGTTGTTTTAATTAAATAGAAAGCTGGTGTTAAATTGGCACATTTCAACTGTTTGCTGTATGTGAATTTAGTAATAGCATGTCAGTGTTATTGCCACGAGTAACATTTTGAAATGTTTAGTGTATAAGTTAGAGGCTAAATTAAAGCATTGATTTTGATAGTACTGATAATTTTGTCTTTTATTACTTAACAATTATAATCATATTATTGGTAGAGATGGTACTGCACATGGTAGTTACTTTGTAGTTCGCAAAACTTTATAGATTTACAGTATACATTTTTGACTAACATTTTTCACTAGGATAATAGCAGGAATCTGTGCTATTGGACAATATAGTCTAACAACTTGTCCGATCAAATAAGTAAACTAAAAATGAACTTTAAAAGAATGGCCCTAGTTTGCTGTCATTTGTAAGATATTCTAACGATTAATAGTTTCACTTTGTCAGGACAAACGGACAAGTGCTTATTTCGAACACTGCTGAATATTTAATGTCTTTCTGGGCAGCATTCCAAGAAGTGATCTTAATGCTAAGATCACCTTAAGTATATAACTACCTTAAGCACTTAAGATGATCGTAGTGCTAAAATCATTTCATGGAATGGGGCCCAGGTCTGTAGTAGCTAAAATTTCATTTTACTTCTATTTTCATATGTACGTAATTATTGGGAGGGTAAATCCAGTATCTGCTTGTAAAAACATTCAGGTGATGATAATTGGAGTGGGGGGGGGGGGGGGGGGGGGGGAGAGAGTTCAGATGGGACAAGTGAAAAAGAAATATGGACATGCACTTGTTCTGTAGGACAGGTGGATGTGGAGAGCCTATGATATATATATATATATATATATACTCTTCAAAAGAAGAAACGCAAAACCACATTGTCGTAACATTTGGAGAATTGATTTAATTATTGAATGGTGAGTCCGATAATTACCAAATGTTGCAGGATTGTTCACAATTCACTCTAGTCCATTGTGAGTAAGTGATAGGACACACCACCAAGGTCAAGGTCATCTGGAGTCAATACCGGGTGTGGCCTCCGCGTGTGTTGACAATTGCCTGGCACCGCCTGCCCATTGAAGCAACCAGAGTACGGATGACGTCCCGGGGGATGGTGGCCCACACGGCCTGCAAGGCTGCTGCCAGCTCGGGCAGGGTCTGGGGCTGTGGTTGTCGCTGTCGGAGGCGTCGGTCCAACTCATCCCATAGATGCTCATTGGGTTCAAATCCGGTGATATCGATGGCCAAGGAAGGACATTAATGTTGTTGTTCTGTAGGAAAGCCGTTGTGAGACGTGCTGTGTGAGGCCTGGCGTTGTCATGTTGGAACACTGCGTTGGCGTTGGCCATAACTGGAACGATGTGTGGCCGGAGGATCTGGTCAATGTAGCCCTGTGCATTCAGGTTGCCCTGCACGTGGACCAGGTCAGTTCTGCCAGTGTGTGAGATGGCTGCTCACACCATGACACTACCCCCGCCGAATCTGTCCACTTCCTGCACGCAGTTTGCCGCATAACGTTCACCACGACGCCTATACACGCGACATCTTCCATCATGACGTCGGAGCAGAAATCGGGACTCGTCACTGAACCACACCTGTCTCCATCGCAGTTGAGGCCATTGTCGATGAATCTGGCACCATTGCAGTCGGAGTCGACGGTGTTGTGGTGTTGAGATGACACCTCGAACTGGACGTCTGGCACGAATTCCTACCTCACGTAGGCGGTTCCGTACGGTCTGGTCGGATATCCTGCGCAAACCTGGTATTGCTGCGGCTGTGGAGGTGGCAGTAGTCAATCGTTCCCGAAGGTGACGTACCCGGATGTAGCGGTCCTGCCCGGGGGTAGTGACCCGTGGTCGACAGGATCTAGGGAGGTCACGTGTTGATCCATGTTGCTGGTAACGGTCCCACAGTCTGGAGATGGTGCTTGGGGACACATGGAATGCCCTGGCAACGGCCGTTCTGGATTCGCCTGCGTCTAGTCGGCCGATGGCATTGTTTCTCTGCGGTTCACTGAGACGTGGCATGTCCTGGATTGTCAACTGTCGGCCAGATACAGAGGCCAGGCAAGCGAACACCCTGCACTTTTATACTGTCGGTGTTCATGTTGCACGTGCAGACAACGCACGTGCAGTGGTGACATGGTTTGCACGTGGCTGCGTTTTTGCGAATATTCACATTTTGGAACTTTATTGTACAGTAGCTGCGTTTTATCGAATGTAACCGTGGGAATGTGTTTGGGACATGCAATGACCTTATATTCACAAAGCATGAACCGGTAGGAAACATAAAATCGGAGTTATAACCCATTTGTACCCTTTTGCGTTTCTTTTTTTTGAAGAGATATATATATATATATATATATATATATATATATATATATATATATATATATATATTGTTTTAAAACAGATCATAAGTAGTAACACTTTTGACTTGTTTCTCTTTCACAGTGCCATCCCAGGCTGCACCTGTACCATCTTATCAACAGGGCCAGTGAGTGCCTGAGTTAGTAGTATGGGCCTAGACTAAAGTGTGTGGTAAGTTGTGTATACCACTTTGGGAGACTGTGAGTTGCACCCTATTTAAATGATGTATTTAATCTGTGAATAAGACATGACATTTATTGTAAAAAGTAGCCAGCTGTGATGTCAAAAAGACTGGTGTAATGTGTTATATATCAGTATGTTTATGATAAACCTGGTTTAAGTATGCATCTATTATAAGTAACGCTACAACAATTAGATGTTGCCTTGGAAGTTAATCAAAATTAAAAGATGACGTCCTGTGTTTAAATCAAAATTCCCAAGATTTTTTATACTTGGTTTGAAGTTTGAAAAAGTACAGATTTATTTTACTCTATCGCTATATAGGTTGTACATTTTATGATTTTTTGTTGTTGTTGTTAACTTCTTTGACTTCACTTGTAGCATTAATAATATACTCTTCAACAATTGTTGGTGCAATACGTAGAAATTCCCTGCCTAAGATGAAAGTTTATTTACATAGCTATTTACCATTACATTTTATTTTTTTCAGATTGATTTGGATTTTCCTACCCGTCAGACAGTGACATTGTGTGATCCAAACCTGTTTTTGTTTTTTTTAAGTGAAAAATGACAACAAATATACTGCAAACAGACACCAGACAGACAACGGACATTGAATATTTGTTACTTTTCATGAGCTAGAACTTCTCGGAGAATTTCTAAACATTTTGTCACAAAGTGAAACTGAACACGACACTAAATGGAACAAAGACTATACAGTGAATGAAAAAACCCAAATGGGTTTGAAAGACTGAAATGTAAACCTTGATGAAACTTTATCCAGGTTTATCGGTGGGAAAAAAGTAGTGTTGTGAAGCATGCTGGTGGAAAAAATGTTCAGAAAATTCATTGCAGCTATTTATAGTTGCATCCTGCCCAGTTGAGGTGACAATTCTGATAACTTGTTTAAAGAAACCTGTTTAGCACATCAGATTCAAATGTGTCTCCATCCACAAATGAGCCTTTTACACAACATAATAATTGTAGGTTGTACTATACCAAACAAAATCCCATAGGCAACAATGTAAAGGTATGTGGTTAACACTATATGCAATATCTCCACCAAACTGACCCATAAATATGGATACTACAACCCATCCCCAAAGTTTTAACCGAAGAAAGTGGAACCTTTCATGGCTCGTTTCAGTGTAACCTGATGGTTTACAACATCTAGTTTCACAAACAAATTGTAGCTATTTATTTTACAAGTTGAAGTACCCCATACATGTTTCAAAGATGTGGCTAATGGACACAGTGGTACAAGGTGAAATAAATTTGCATGCATTTATTGCCCAAGTAAAACTTTATTTTACAACAAACGCTGTCACATTTATCACCAGTGTCAGGTCTGGTAGTAGTATTTGATCTATCAAAAGTTCAGATCACTGATGGACCCAGACACATGTTATTTGGTTTAGTTCTACCTGTAACACTTAATTTTAAAGATGCAATCTCAACTTACCATTAAACAGCATTTACTAATGCAGTGTATAAACCATATTACAGTTTAATTTACTTGTATGTTAACATCATCTGCTGCCTTACAATCACCTTGCTTTTAATAATTTGTAACAAAACGCTGGCATGTAACACCTTGCTTTTGGAATGTTAAATTGGAGATGAGTATATCCAAAGGACATGAAATACTGATGTGTGACGGTAAGAGAAATAACGTTGCTGTCTCTTCAGTAAATGATTAAACAATTTAACTAAATTAGAGATTGCAGCTTTAACAAAACATTACAGCATTTAGTTGTGGTGAGAGCTTAACCAGCCTGTGTTGAACGTCAATGGTCAGTGAATCTTTGTGAGATCTAGCGAGCGATAACTACATGCTTTTTGGCATCACTGATGCTAAGCGTGTCAGTTTTGCTGAATATTCTTTTGTAACATAAGACAAACTTTAAAAATGTTTTTAAAGAAAATGTCGGGGATTACTTTTGTACTAAAAATTAACTGCAATATTTTTGTTGATTTTAAAATGTATCCACACAATTATCTCAGCCCTTGAAAATCAGATCTTGTGACGGCAAATTTAGTACAGATAATATTAAATACCTGATAATGATCAAAATGCTCTTGCACCAAAGTTTTGTGGTGGCATTGCTGATTGCTGCCACAAATTTCAAGAGCTCATATCTGCTTTACTTTCTATAGATACAGAAAGAAGAAAGAAAGAAAGAAGTGTTTTATTTAACGACGCACTCAACACATTTTATTTACGGTTATATGGCGTCAGACATATGGTTAAGGACCACACAGATTTTGAGAGGAAACCCGCTGTCGCCACTACATGGGCTACTCTTCCGATTGGCAGCAAGGGATCTTTTATTTGCGCTTCCCACAGGCAGGATAACACAAACCATGGCCTTTGTTGAACCAGTTATGGATCACTGGTCGGTGCAATTGGTTTACACCTACCCATTGAGCCTTGCGGAGCACTCACTCAGGGTTTGGAGTCGGTATCTGGATTAAAAATCCCATGCCTCGACTGGGATCCGAACCCAGTACCTACCAGCCTGTAGACCGATGGCCTGCCACGACGCCACCGAGGCCGGTTCTATCTATAGATACAGATGTTCATTTCTAATTATTACCAAAGTGAATACAGTTTTGGGGCAATCAAGAATGTTGTTACTTCTTAAAATTGTTTCAGCAATGAGTCATAATATATTCTGAATTGGTTGGTTTATCTTAAATAATTGATACTAATCATTTCAAGTGTTGATGTTATTTCAATGATTTTGAGGCAGTAAAGGGCAAGGTTATCTTTCATCCTTGCATTTTCGGCAAACTAAATTATTTTTGGTAAGGATGGATTTATATAAAGAATATTAAAACAGTTATCAAATTTATGTCCTGAGGGAGATAAATTCGATAATAACTCCTACAAACTTTGTTAAAAAAAAAAAAATCTCTTTCTCCAACAGTGTTTTATTTTCGATGCCCATACATGTAGGCTATAAAGAAATATTGTAAATAAATTTATACCCTATTGTGAGTATTGCTGTAACTTTTTATTCTGTTCAAAAACATATTCTAATAAATTGTATTCAAATCGCATTTTATTAACAATTTAAAAACTGAGAAGGGTAAATGCAAACTTTTTAAACTATGACGTTTATGTTTGCTTATATTTCTGGTTTTGAGGGTGTGCTGAGGTAATAATCAATAATAATTAACCACCATAGGTTTCACATTCTGCTGAGTTTTAAAAGAAGGACCAACTCGGAAAATGTTTGTGCAAGAGCAATGTGTTTATCCACTGGGTGATATTTGAATCTGAGAAGTTCTTCAGTTCATTGTGATAATTTCCATATTATTTATATTGGAGTAACATATCCTTTGTCACTGATGGGGAACACTGCTGTTTTTGTGCAGATTTCATTTCATATTCACCATTTTAACACTTAAAATCATCTATGCAACTAACTCATTCATTATAGCCTTATTTTGTTTCCAGACATTTGTTTTTTTCTGTGAGGACATTCTCGTGAAGTTAGGAAATGCCATGATAAATAACTGGGAAAAAATTGACTCTTTCAAATAAAATGAAAATTGTTTCAGTTCATAAATTCTCGTAATATTTTGATAACATGGTAACCAGAATATTCATTATAATGTACTGAAATATATTTTCAGAATTAGTTGCATGTACATGTATTTGTGTAAAGAGTTGTAAAAATGTGTCCTCTTGAATCATGAAGCGGTCCTCACAAAACCAACTACCTGTCAACATAAATAATGTTCATTTATGCATTGTAAACACCATCCAGGTAAATTTGTGTATATATTTCATTAAAAAACAAAGCTAATCATACTTTTAAGAAAAAGTAAAAAAAAAATAAAAAAAAATAATTGTATTGACAATATCACATTATATTATCAGAAAGGCAGCTAATGACTTCTGTAAATGAAAAATTGATGCTTCCATCTGCTAATAAATCCATATGAATCTTCTTTCTTTTCTTTTAAACTTCAACCAAACACATATTGTTAGTGTTTCTATATATTTTATTTTTAAGATCTTTTTGAGACTTCATTGGGCATAAAATTTTATACTTGGTTAATAAACCAGCCTGTGCAGACGTAACAAACACTAATGCTATGCTATGTGTTACTGGACACTTTTGTTCAATATGCATCGTGTCTTTAATCCATTTCACTGAAGCTCATTTAACTCTATGCCTTTTCGTAAATATGCAGTTCGTTCCAAACATTTCTCTATATTTAACATGTATAAATGTAAAATGGTGAGTTTTGCTAATATATTTCAATTCATTTTCATCCGTTTATCAAATCCATACATTTATTCATTTAGTGTTTTTGAGCAGTCAATGTCATTCATGACTTAACATTAATCCTGTCATGTAAATCACTCATTCTCGTCACCTGTTAATTTTTGCATTGTGTAATATAGGTAATTTAATTTGCACAATTCATGCAGATTTGAGCAATTTTCTGATTTTTGGCATCAGTTGATATTGACTTCTGCATGCTTATTGGGTAAAAAAAAAAAAAAGATAAATCATTACATTATTATTGATTTGCACAAAATTGAGTACTTTCATCAGGACTATTGGATGTATTACTAGTTGCAGTTAGTAATTGTTACAGATCAGTAGAAAAACAACACTTCCCATCAGTGACAAAGACTTGGGTTAAGAAGATAACTTTTCTCAGAATAACTTTTATTTGTTAAGAAGTAAAGACTTCAGAACAATATTACTGAGAGAGACAGATGTAATATGTTGATGTCTGGTCTGCTTACACTAGAACAACCAATTTTTGCCTCTGTTTATATTTTCAAGAATGAGAAAATGTGTGTGTGTGCACATCTATGCGAGTGCGAGTTGCATTATTATTCTCTTTGTCAGCATAAATTATTGATGAATGTATGATTTTTAGATTTTAGGTTTATTACTTGAACTGCGAATTCTGTATTACTATAGAATGGCAGTTGGTAAATGACAAATGTATTAAGGTTCAAAAGTATCAAGTTGACAGTATCAGATGTAAACTGTCACAAGTATGTGGCAACCATTTCTGTTGCAAGTGTGACCAAAATATAGCTATGGCAACTGTTCACATTTATGAAGTTGCTGTTATGAGAAATACAATATCTGGTATTTCTGATGCCATTCTCATTTTATACTGTTAATTACAGAATATTTTTTTTTTTTTTTTTTTTGATAGGAATTTGTTGCGTAAGACACATCTTTTTTTTTTTTTTTCATTTTAAAAACTGAAGGGAAAAAAAAGAAGCTATTTGAAGTCATTTACTTATCAGTAAAATTCTAGAGTTTGTTTTAAATACTGAAACACAAATTTGATAAGCTACAGTAACATATTGCCAGAAATCTCATGCTTCTTGATAATCTTGAGAAATCATTGATAAGAAATATTTTGTATCGGCCAACTATTAATACAAATGTTATATTTGATCAGTATATATGCTGATGTAGAGATGTTTTGATTTTGATATTGATATTTTTAAAACAAACAACAACCAAGCAAAATAATGGCTATTAAACCCAATATTTCATGTTTTAATACTGAGATACCACCATATGCCCATCAAATTTACTTTTCAAATCCTAAATTAATTCATCAGTTGAAGTTTGACAAAGGTTAACTTTGATTAAAATTACTGTTTCATAAAATTAAGAGTAGCTTTTACTTTTACTTTTACATAAAATCATTAATTCTTTGTCCTTTTTTTTTTTTTTTTTTTTTTTTTTTTTCATCCTTGCGGGAAAACCCCCATTTAATAACATTTAAGTGAACAGCTTACTTCATTGACTTGTACTGTTCACAGATATTGCAACAAATTTGGGAGACCTTATTGAAATCACCATCTTTTGTATTTCTCTAACACACCTTGGAATTAGTGCAATACGCAACTTTGTTTGCAGGGCAAAGAATGCTTAGTGAAAATATTGATTGTGTAGCACTATTTGCATAAACATTTCACCCATTGCAAGAATTATCCTTCCATGTGATACAAGAACTATGTCTGTTGATTTTGTCTGTATACTTGCCTTGCTGGCTGAACAAGTAATATTATGTTTTGATCTTGTGGGATTTACAACTACCACATGTCTACCGCTGTGGTGGTTTTCTAAGGCAGAGGATCATTTTCCCACTAATTACCAAATACGTTTTACTGAACTGTTTGGTCATACATCAATCTCATTCTAATAAGCTGTGAAGTAATTCTGTGTAACTTCCATTAAGCAAGTTCTTTTGGAAAGTGCAGTATTGGGTTTTTTTCTTCTGTTTTATTTGTGGTTCATGAAAACCTTTTCTGATATGTTGAATAGTCCATTTATATCTTCCCCACCTTTTCTGTTTGAATTCTGAAAATTAAACTTTTTTCCCAAAATACTGAAAAATTCATTTAATCACATCCATAGCGTATTGATAGAAATGGAAACAGATTATCAATAGGTTAACCATACAAGTAGACCTTGTCCTATACAAATAACTGGAGTAAACTAGATTGAATGACGAGTGACCAGTAGACAAAAAATTGTCTGCCATAAAAATCTTTATTTTGAGTTGTTATAACAAGTCCCTATACTAAAAGTGATACCTTAAAGATGTCAAGATTTGAAATATTAACAGAATTTGTTTAATCCATTTGATCGTATTAATGTATATGAAATAGGTGAATTTACTTAACCTATTTTCATCAGAATTGATGTATCAAGATGTGCACAGTATGTGGGTTAAATTCTGGTGCTCCAATATATGTGAATCATTTAACAATCTGTTAACATTTCTATACATGTGCCTTTAGCAGATATAGTAACTTCACTTTTAGCCATCTGCTGAAGGTTGTTGAATTTGGTATTAACTGTTGTGGCCAAGAAAAATAATTCAAAGTGATGTGGAGTATGTTTTCTGAGTCGAGTGTAAAGTTTTTTTTAAAGCAAACAGTCCTTATGATAATTATAGCTATAACCATTTGGAATCTTTCAATTTAAGGGTCGAAACATTGTTGCTAAAAATTCCAAACAGTTATATTGTGTCAGTCACCTTTACTTGATCAAATTTAAAAACCATGTATTACATAGTATGCAAAATATATGTAAAAATTTATGAAGAAATTGCACATGTTGAACGGTGCATGGAACATCTTCATTTTATAATACCAATATGTAATTGAACAGGTTGTCTTCATTTTGTAATACCAATATGTAATTGGAAAACAAAATCATATACTACCAGTATGTAACCAGACAGTCTGAAATCAGAGGCACCTACCAGACAGTCTGAAATCAGAGGCACTTGCCAGACAGTCTGAAAGCAGAGGCATCTACCAGACAGTCTGAAATCAGAGGCACTTACCAGACAGTCTGAAATCAGAGGCACCTACCAGACAGTCTGAAATTAGAGGCACTTACCAGACAGTCTGAAATCAGAGGCACTTACAAGTGAAAAGTACAGAACAATTGTTTGCAAGTGGTTTGTTGATAGCTGTATGGTTTACTGTTGGAATGCAGCTTGAATGGCTTCATATAATATGTTTTTTAAGACTGTGGCATAGACTGAATGCAAAATGAATCATTCTAAAGATTTGTTAATGTGAATGTGTGCTAGGATACAAATCTTGGAATTAAAGAGGCAGAACATGTTTAATACTGTTATGACTTACATGTTATAGGTTTATTTGTTTGTACGAACAGAGTGGATTTGTCGGGAGTGAGTAAGAATGCTTGAAGAATTTGACACAAAAAAAAAGACAAAAAAATTACTTCAAGAACAGATTGTTGAGCATGTATTTGAATGTGTCACGTGACTATTGTTTTAAAGTTAAGAATGTCATGTGAAAAATACAACTGAATTAAAGTGAAAATGGATATTAATTAATGCTTACTAAGCACGTTATTTCAATGAGAATGTTTCTATTAAGTATACAACTGTAATACGATCAGTGAATTCAATTGTGTTGATTTGTCAAGTTAGATACAATGATCTTGACAACATATTTATCAATGCAACTAAAACCCATGCTTCAACAAACGCAGAACTTTAAATACAAAAAGTGTGTTTCTGCGTGTTTTGTAGAAAAAAAGATTTAAAAAAAACTTTAAAAAAAAAAAAAAAACAATAAAAAAAACAACAACTTCAAGAGGTTTTTTGTTTTTTGTTTGCAAGTAGTAAGTGGAAGTGCTACTATATATATATAATTAGAATAACTGGTCGAATGCTGCTTTAGCAAGTGACAAATGAAAATTATTTCTAGAGGGACACAAATTTGATAACTGGTACCAAGTTACAACTCGTAAGAAAAATGGTATCTAACGGCCACTCATGTAGTATTCTCTATATATAATTATTACAAATTTAGAAATGAAAACGGAGCCATAAACGCAAACTCTTAAAACTGTGACGTCATTTTGTGTTTGCCAAATCATGATGATGCCATCTTTAGTACCGACATGGTCACGTAAGCGTCAAATTGTCCAATAGTATTGTTTGTTAAACCAATGCCGAATATTTCTCATCGAGTAAGTCTGAAAAAATATTTTCCCTGTTATGAGTGACAGCTGTGGTAATAACAGTAAATATCTGTTCCTATTGGTTTATTATTATGTTTTAACATCGCATCATTTGTCAAAGGTCAACATTCCTTTACTGATCATAACTAGGATTAGGCATCCTTTTAATTAGTGTGACTGCATGCATTTTATCGTGTGGCAACGTGCATTACCATATCTGTGTTTTCGCAAGTGGATTACCATACACAATTTTACATCTGGTGTACTGTTGAGCCGAAAGTACCCGGTAATAACTTTTCGTCATGATGTCCCATTGCTGGGAAAAATCGTTCATCAATCGACTTGTTTTTACCGCGCAGAATCGTGTTTATGGAAAAGGTACTACATGTGTATGTAAATGCATTGTATCAATAATCTCTAGTAGTTGTCGGGCCTGTACATACTACTTAACTTTAGCTAGGATGCATTGTATCAATAATCTCTAGTAGTTCTGTCGGGGCCTGTACATACTACATAACTTTAGCTAGGGATATTTGGAAAAACAAATTGCAGCTGAACTAAGAAAACCTCGTATGTGCAGTTTTTAATGTTTTTAGGAGACCACAAAAACTGTTTTGTTACAAGCTGATTCAATGCAGGAAATTGATCTTAACAAAAATAAAGCCGTTATTCTTTGTGTAGTTGGTCATTTCTAATGCTGAATCAGCTTACAACAAAACCGTTTTTAATCTCCTGATAAACATTTTTAAAATGCAGATACGTGTTTGTTTTTAGTTTAGCAATGAAATATTAAGTAAAGCAGCTGAATTTATTGTGTTGGACAGATCATGTATCCCTGGATATTTTTTAGTAAACAAGTGAATTTCCTCTGGTATCTGACCAAATGAAAGTGAGGTCAAATACCATGGGAAGTTCACAAGTTTCATAAAAATTATATTTAGCGAAAATGAATGTAGTATTAGTATTTTATTTATTACCCACATAATGGGCCGATTTCATATGTCTGGGTTACGAAACACCGGGTTATATCAAAACCTAGGTTTAACACTGGTTTACGTAAAACGCTGAAAAACCTGACCAAGACATACACCGGTGGTGTATTTCACATGTGTGTGTTTTACTCTTGTTTACAAAACCACGCTTTTTACATGGGTTACCCAGAGATTTGGAAAGAGACATAAACGAGGAATAGCTTACACTTCATCACTTTGTAGTTGAAACTCGTTACCGGTATATTATTAGCATTCGCGTTCGAGATGGAGGATTAGCTACCTCCTCCCCTCCCCATGTGGAGCAAACTTTCACATTCTGTCAAAAATGATGGACATATTTGGACATATTTGGGAAAATGAGCTGGCCTGAAAAGTTTCACCATGTATTTCCATCATTTTATTCACAATATTAGTTATAATCCATGTCAAATGCTTACAGCACCCTACATAGCTGTTGGTAATAATGCAAAAATGGTACGCGTACATGTATGCCTGACGGCACCGAGATAACGTATGGTCAAATTTTCCAAACTTTGGGCCTGTACCGCCTTGTTCCCCCTTATTAAGACGAGACAAACACGAAAGTATGTCATTATAAGACTGCAGTCTATGATAGACGTTTATTGCTTTGATACCAGTGGTAACCGATCAACTTTCATTACTAGTACTTCTGTTTTCGTGCAGTTCATACACCATGAAGAAAATTTTATTTTTACTAATTTAATAAATAACTATATTTATTACCCCCAGTGACCACTCATAACAGGGAAAATATTTTCCATATTTTCTCAATGAGAAATATTATGCAGTGTTGTGACGTACAATATCACTGGATGATTTGATGCTTACAAACCAATGACTTTGTCGGTACTAAATATAATACCATCGTGATTTGGCAAACACACAAAATGATGTCATGTACTTTAATGAGTTTGTGTTCACGACTGTTTTAATATTAAATTTATAACAAAATGTCATTTTAATGCAAATCATTATTTATATTTTTAACAGAATAACGATAACTTTTGTTTTTGAAAATTATCTGTGAACGTGATTAAAATGCAAAGTTATAGCAACACCCAGAACAGTGTGTAAAGTGGTTTACGTTGTTTATATAGCCTACATGCATGTGCATGTGCGCCTAAAATAAAGGCGTTTAGAGAAAACAGCTGGGGTAATAAATAAAATAGCAAACTTAGTACCAGTTATTATCAGTGTATCTCCTGAGTGAAATACTTTCAATTGTCATTCGCTAAAGTGCGCGACAACTAAAAGTGATTTGATTTTGGGACAATTTTGATAACTGGTATCTCGTTTATTATCCTCTATATATCTCAGGCGCTTTGTTCATTCGCCACGAACATGGTGAAGGGGTGGATCTAATTATACCCCCAACCTGTATTCATTTCTATACAGTGGCGTAGGCAGGATTTTGTATTTTGGAGGGGGGGGGGGGGCAAATGATCTCTAAAATATGTTCACATTTCATGGCTCTGCAATACTGACGTAAAACACAATTTTGCTGCCGAAATTATCCATGAAGAAAAGTTACTTTGAGCAAACCCAGCGAAAAACCACCTCAAGGACAGGTTTAAACAAGCAATACAATTGTAACCCAATGTTAAACTAGGATTATTGAAAACCAGACGTGAAATGCACAGTAAACATGACCCAGGGTTTAACCAAGGTTTAAACCATATGTTTCCAAAACCCACGGATAACCTAGACCTGAAATCGGCCCAATGAGTTTGAACATGGTAATACACACAGGGAAGATGATGTCGCTTAGTGAAATGGTATTTAGCAACTGGTTGTACGATTGATCATATTGCGCAAATTTAAGATATGTACAATGAAATATTTGGTATATCCTTGGCGAAAGTAGAGTAGTATATAGCCATCGGACTATAGGCTGGTAGGTACAGGGTTTGCAGCCCGGTATCGGCTCCAACCCAGAGCAAGTTCTTAAAGGCTCAATGGGTAGGTGTAAGATACTACACCCTCTTCTCTCTCACTAATTACTAACCAACTAACACCTAACCCACTGTCTTGGACAGACAGCCAAGATAGCTGACAGCATGCTTGTACTTTTAATTGGATAGAAGCACAAAAATAGTTGAATGAATGTATAAATTATATGACTACACATAATGAGATGGGAAGCTCACTGATGCCACTCCATGGGATATTCTTTTCAGTTAGCAGCAAGGCATCTTTTATATGAGCCATCCCAGACAGGATTGTGAAGCACTGACTAGAATACGATGTAGCCCAATGTGCCTACCCACCAATGGGGGATCGATCCTACCGAGTGCTCCATTAATGGGCTACATCTTGTCCATAATGGGGTACCACTTGAATAATTGTTATTTTATAACATAATATGACTGGACTATTGAAATATAACAATGGTCAACCTATATGTAATCAAAGAAGAAAAATTGAAAATCCATTTCTGTACCTTTAAATTTGTAATGAAGAACTATTTTCTAAACTGGATAGTAAGCTGCTACAAGCAGTAATTGGATGAGACTTGGTTTCGTAACTTCATGCAATAGAACAGTAGGCTGTTGGTATAACTAAATGTTGAACCATTACAGCCATTTTGCATTGGTTATAGACATAAAATGCTATGCAATAAATGATCTTTTGAAGTCTCAGAAAGGGTTACTCTCAATTTTATATTTTAGCCCAAAAATAGATTTTCAGCAAAATATCACGTTTTTACCGGTACTCCATTTGCAAATGCTGGGCGACTTTATTATTAATCTTTGGAATTTATTGCTCTATGATACACATATTATAGCAGCATAGCATCTACACCCCCTCGTACATTCTCCATTACTTAGTGTCCACTTTCATGCGTTGAAACGAGGGTCTGCGACTTTAATGCGACATCTTTGTTGGACTGGGTTTTTTTGTCCATGTGTTACAATTTTTGGAACAACACTAACATGCATCCATCAATAAGCAAACAAGCATGGAGTATAAAATATGTGTTTAATAAATTATGAAGTCCCTTAGTACATCAAGTTCATGACATGACAAAAAAACGTCACAAATGGATATAGATACAGATACCATCTTGTCACTGTATCACATTGGAGGAACTGTTATTCGGAAAAATAATTATACAGTTTTACAAAACCACATTCAAATAGGTTTACATTTATATACATATGCATATACATATATAAGTACGTCTGTATTATATGTTTGTACAGCCAGCTGCATCTTGTGGGGCCAAACACTTTTAAAACAGTCTGAGAAAGAGAAGCAACTGTTTTATCATAGTATGCTTGAGCAATACTCAATGTTCATTCTGACTATTTTACAAAAAGACCATAAAGCTGAAGTGTGTGCCCAGGACAGTGTGCTTGAACCTTAACTGGATATAAGCACGAAAATAAGTTAAAATGAATGGAAGTTTACTGGTTTTATATCAGAGTATTGGTTACAATCAGCGTTTCGTTTTTATGGCTTAACTGAGAGGCACAGTATGTCCATCTTAAACAACCATGCACCATGCTTATGAACTTTATGCTTAAATGCTTGTGAACTTTATTTTTTGTGATGAACAGAAATAATATTGTCCAACACCAAGGTGAACAAAGGCTACAACCCTAAGACCAAATCCCTGCCAGTAAAATAAAATCCAAATCTAGTGGCTAAATTAAAAAAAATATAATAGAATTTGTAAGCATAATTTCAGTCAGTTATTGTAAAGGGTTTTTCTTCCTAAATAGTTAAATAATGTTTTGGTTGAAAATAGAGACAACACAAGTCTCATAAATTCCTAAACACAGAATGTTCTTCATACTCAGATTATACTTGAACAACAGATTATTGGAATGCACTTGCAATATAATACATACAAACTGATGAAATACGAATTAACATGTATGGTTGTCATGGTTAGTTGGTGAAAATTGTGGGAACAGATGGAATGTAATGAAGCTGTAGGTATAAAGTCAAGAAAATCCCAAGATGGATAACAAACCTGCATAAATTATGCTAAATATATCAATCTAATTAAAATTAGCTCCACTATTACATGTGGATCTAACAGCAGCCCGTTGGATCTCAAAACCTTACTTGCAAAATCATGCTAGTAATTTAAAAAGAATTTGAAAACATTCGGGATTATGCCAAGGGTATACAAAATAATTCAGGTGAATTACGAAGTATGCCGGAAACTAATTGCAATATGAAATTTTATAAAAAATTTGTTTCGAGTCGAAAACATAAACCGTGATGGTATAGCCATAAAATCTGTTAATATTAGTATACAATCCAAAGTTTATTAATGCACTTTCCCCCCCTGTTTTTTAATGTTGAAATAGACCAACAAGTTCGCCTATTGCATAAATAGTCTCGCCCGATATTTTTTGAATTTGTATGCTCCCGAATAACGCTATAAAAGGCAAAGTGTAATTGGTCGATATTTAAATTGTTATTTATAGATGAAATGTCACCTGGACATGGGAGTCCACGCAATGCTGTTAGATCTACTGGCTAGACCCAGTAGAGCTAATTTTAATCAGATTGCTAAATATATATATATATATAACACATTGGGGCGATAAAGTTAACACTTTGAGGATTGCAACACATGACTTTTCCCTGCATTCTTTTTGTCTTTGTCGAAGTAAAACTGTTTCATTGGAAAAGAGGTCACGGCAGAACCGTCTTTAGGGGACTTATCTCCCCTGTGAAAGAGTCCAGTCGAATGTTCTGAAGACTGTTTAGCAGAATGAGAATTCTGATCCGAATGGTTTTGCTGAAAGGTGGAATGTTTGTGGTCATATGACCTGCCCAGACTGTGGTACTCTAAC
This sequence comes from Gigantopelta aegis, assembly GCF_016097555.1. Taxonomy (NCBI): domain Eukaryota; kingdom Metazoa; phylum Mollusca; class Gastropoda; order Neomphalida; family Peltospiridae; genus Gigantopelta; species Gigantopelta aegis. The sequence goes on along the minus strand of NC_054701.1, from coordinate 29,430,915 downwards.
GAACTGTCATTACCTGGAACGGAATTTATTGCACTATCGAAACTATAATTCTGAGGCGATGCTTCGCGGCTGTTTGTATCGAAACTCGTATTAGAAGAGTCTCCCGCATCGGAGTCCGAGAAGCTAACTTTCTTCTTGTTCTTTTTCAATGCTACTACATGTTTGGAAGGTCTGAGCCTGCCTGGATCTGACCCAGAGTTTGACCCCGACTGTTTCATATTCCAACATGGGATGTGGTTTGTGGTGATGCCAGACCCGGGTTCCTCCTGGATGGGTCTGTAGATGACCGACCGACTGGATGACGATGTGGAATACTGACTGCTGGTGCTGGTTGTGCTGTCGGGGCGAGACAGAGCGTTCGTTTTCACGAGAGGAGCAGCAGGCTGGTACGGCCTGAATGAAGAGAAAGACAGTGCCGAAGAACTGTATGCGTTGGCGGGAGTCCGATTGACAAAGTCCTGAGTGTACACATTTCGGTCCGGTTTGGATGAGTTGGTGACGATGTCGTTATGGCAGTTTCTCTCAGAGTGGTATCCACTAGAGACCGAAGACTGAAGGTTTGAATCTGCTCCCTCACTGTTGTCCGAGGATATACTGTTCTCACAGCTCTGTCCATTGCTGGAATGGGTTACATTATTTACAAGATCACTTTTGTTAGGTCCATGTACAGGTGACTGGGTAACACTATTTACAATCATTTCATTTTTCACAGGCCCTACATTTGGAAACATTTTGTTTGATGGTGGTGTGACTTTGCGATGAATTTCAGCACTGGAATTGGGATCTAGATGGGACATTTCTCCTTTAGAAACGGAACCTCCTTTTGATGGTGGCATTACTTTACGGCGATACTGACCACCAGCACCAAAGTCTGGATAAGATGATTCACTAAGGGAAGCAGAACTACTTCTTGAGGGTGGAGTGATTTTGCGATGACTTTCACCATTAGAATTAAAGTCTGTGTATCCTGTTTCACTATGAGCAGTAGAACTACTTCTTGATGGTGGAGTGATTTTGCGATGGCTTTCACCATTAGAATTAAAGTCTGTGTATCCTGTTTCACTGTGGGTAATGGAACTACTTCTTGATGGTGGAGTGATTCTGCGATGGTTCTGACCACCAGAACTAAAGTCTGTGTGAGCCGTTTCACTGTGAGACACTGAATTACTTCTGGAAGGTGGTGTCACTCTGCGATGACTCTGACCACCAGAACTATAGTCCACATTAGTGCTTTCACCGTAAGAACCTGCACTGTCTGACAAGTGACCTGGGGATGAGGAGGTCATTAGCTGGTTTCTGGAACTGTACAGTGTGTTGGGTAGAGTCACTTCACTGTGTGATGCACACTGCTTGAGAGACTCGTGCTGTGAATCTGACCTCGCCACACCTCCTGCCCGTCTTATCTGCATGCTGCTCTGCTGCGACTGAACAAAACTCATGTGCTGCATTTGTTCCACAACTTCCCGCACATTTGGTACATCAGCCATCACCTTTTTGGCAAGCTCCTCTGGGCTCAATATAGATGGCCCATGACCCTCGGTATGCTCTGACCACTGAGAGCCATTCAAGCAGGAATCATGATCACTTTGGTTGCTCAACTTTCTCCTACCAGAAACATCTTTGTCTGTCCATCGAGGACTATTTTTGGCAGACTCCTGATCAAATCCTTGCTCTTCTGATGAATGCTGATTTGTCTGTTGAGGTCCATTTACTGTTTCCTCATGATCACTTTGACTCATTAATTTCTTTCTTAGCTGCCAATTTTTGTTGAATGCCGTTTGTTCACAATCATCTGAAACTGTATTCCCAATGCATTGTCTGCTGTTGTCTTCCTTTATAGAAGATACTCTTTTAACAGACACACACTGTCCAGAAAACCTGGTCATGTTTTCAAACTGTTTTCTGATTTCACTTGTTTTGGATATGGAGGTTTTGTTTTCACTGGTATTTGACAATGTGCTTTGGTTTTCTAGAGATTCTGATTCTGTTAACTTTCTACAGTTAGATGAACCCCCATCTATTTGATCACTGTCGTGTGGTGAATTCATCTGACCATTTCTCTGATCAGACAAATGATTGTGACTGGTCTGTTCAAACACTTTTCTTATTCTTACATCTGATACATCATCATGATCATCGTCGTCCTTCCTCTCCGATTTCTCTGCACCTGTTTTAGAATTTGACACATATGTCCCAAGAGAGACAGTTTTCCCATTGTGATAGCGGTTCTCTCTGTCATTTCTGAAGAGCCCAGTGCCCAGTCTGTTGTGTGAGACTGGACTGGGCGTGTCCGGAGTGTCAGTGAAGCAGGGACTGCTGGACGGGGTGTCGCTCATGTCGTCGGTTGTGTTGAGGCTGTCAAATTGGAACAGTCTGGGCTCGCCACTCAGAGGGTACATGTTGCGGATAGCACTCTGTAGGGAGAGTTGAAGTGATGGGTCGAGCTGCTGTGAACGGGATGACGGAGAGCTGTGGGACTGTCTGCCCACAAGACCACCCTGAAAACACACAGATGTATATGAGCATGAAATTCATAATCAAATATTATACAATTCAGTTCAGCAACATAGACCAATAACATTTGCAAACTGTTTGATTTATTAACAATGTGTTCATCTGAGGCCTGCTCAGGACAGCACATGATTGAGGTCATTTGCTAGACTGGGTTTTTGTTCATCTTACATTAGATAAATGTGATGTGAAAGAAGACAATGATACCAGTCAAGATGTTCATCAGAACTTGGCCTCCTGAACATGAAGCATGGCCGTCAGTCTGAATGCAGCTAACTTTCAATTAGTTTTTAGTCTTATTATAGGTTACATGTATTGCAAGCAGTAATAACTTTTACAATTTAAAAATAAACCCACAAGTTAGCTGTCCTATGCTGTATTATACAAAGCAGTGGACATTTTCAGGATAAAATTGTATACATAATTAAAAATGAAGACACGTGAAACCAAAAAAATACCATTCAGAGAACTGAAAAATTATGTTTTATGAGACATTTTTTAATATTTACTTCAGTGAATGCTTAAAACAGATTGTTTTTTAATATTCACTTGTGTGACTGCTTATTAATTCATAACAGAAAATCATCATCTGCCAGTGTGTACAGCCTGACTCACCTTGTTCATTAAATGGCTTCTGGTGTGTTTCATTTTCTCCATCTCAGCTGGGTTGAAGAGTGACTTCTTCCCACGTGGCGACTGCGGTGGCGGCGACGAGAAAGTTGACGTTGACATGGAGCTGCTCTGTGACGACGATGACAGACTCTCCATGCTACTGGATGTGTTCAGGGAGTGACTGCGTGGAGCCTCCATCGCATCTGTGAAGAGAAAATAGTCTAAATGTATCAAAAGTTATTTCCCTTTACATCCAGGTTCAAGTAAGGTGATTTTGTTATATTTCTGCAAAGATAAACAATGCAGTTTAGGCTGAAATTTTTTGTAAATATTAAAAAAGTATTTCACTTCTGCAAAAATTAACGGTGCAGTTTGAAATGTAATATTTTATACTATGAACTTTCAGCTGAAAACATTTTAAATGTAAAAACAGTTATTTCCCTTTACATTATGTTGAAATAATGAGAGGTAATTCACTTTTTAACAAATGTAAATTATGCAGTTTGCAAAGTAATATTTTAAGCTTGCACCTTCTGTTTGCAGTCAAATGAAAAAAAAAAAAAGGATTCTGATTTAAACTGTTAATCATATTTACTAAGATTAAAACAACAGGAAATCTAAAATCTTTCTATTTCCAACCAGACAGAAATGTATAGTTATCTCCCCTACAAGACATGTTCATGTCTGGGAAGTGCAGTTGTCTTTCCTCTATTACTAAATTATATTATAGCTCAAGTCGGATCTACAATCTATTTAATGGATAGCCAACAACAATCAACATATTAACAATTATTAATTTAAATCTGAAGAAAATGGAACTGGACTAGTCTGATGGGAATAGGTAGAAATATCCACAGGTTAGAGGTCCGTTAAAGGATGAAAAGAAATAGTTCTTATTTTAATTAATAACCAATGTTAGTGCTCACCAAAAACAGCTGCTAAGGCGAGAAGCGCAAACTGCAAATGACGACGCACAGCTTGTTTACTGAGTCGTAGAGTCACATTGTCTTGACCAACATCAACCAGGTCCAGACCTGAAAAAAAGAAATGTTTTATTTAACGATGCACTCAACACATTTTAATTACAGTTATATGGCATCGGACATATGGTTAAGGACCACACAGATATTGAGAAAGGAAACCCGCTATCGCCACTTCATAGCCTACTCTTTTCGATTAGCAGCAAGGGATCTTTTATATGCACCAACCCACAGACAGGGTAGTACATATCACGGCCTTTGATATACCAGTCGTGGTGCACTGGCTGGAATGAGCAATAGCCCAATGGACCCACCAACGGGGATTGAGAGACCTGAAGAAAGAGTCATCAACATAAAATATTGTTTAGCTAATACTATTACTTTTAGCTAATAGTGTTATGAAAATATTAAATTCCTTCATACAAAATAAGAAAAGGTTATTAACTAAAAGTACATTTAGCTAACACTATTATAAAAAACATTGATTTCATTCCTTCATACCAAATAAGAAAGTGTTATTAAATAAAATACTTTTCTAACAGTGCTATAAAACTCTGATATAATAGCAAAATTTGTTTTATATAGAAATATAAAAACCAGACAAAGGGTTCCCTTCTCTAAATGGTGGAACTTACCAAGAGAAGCGAGAAACTCGTGACAGCCGGGAGCTCTCCAGAGCTGAACGTTGACGAGAACATCAATACCAGTCTCCTTGGCCGACAGCTTACTCAAAATCACACGCATCTGAAACACATTCAGGTGTAATTAAAAAATACATGCTTATGTTATTGAACTATTGACACTGCAACCAATTTGCAATTATAAAAGTAAAGTGACAAACTTGTCAGTAAATCCTAATTTGTTTTTCTAGATGTATGTAAGGACAGTGGACATTTCTGCACAGCTGTGATAGGATTACAAATTCAATAAAAACATGCATGTCAATCCCTGCAATTAAGAAAATGTCCCCAGCAAAAAAAACATGCTGTTGAAAAGAAAATGAATATACAGTAGTCCAAAAAAAGTAAAAAAAGCATTGTGAAGAATTAAAAACTCCATGGTAATCACCACAGCACTGCCAAATGCTGTGAGCAATCTGATTAAAATTAGCTGGTCTACCAGTAGATCTAACAGCATTGCGTGGACTCCCATGTCCAGGTGACATTTCATCTATAAATAACAATTTAAATATCGCCAATTACACTTCGCCTTTTATAGCGTTATTCGGGAGCATACAAATTCTAAAAATATCGGGTGAGACTATTTATGCAATAGGCGAACTTGTTGGTCTGTTTCAACATTAAAAAAACAGGGGGAAAAGTGCAGTAATAAACTAAGGAATTGTATATTAGTATAAACAGATTTTATGGCTATACCATCACAGGTTTTTTTTTCCGTATTGAAACAAATTTTATATCGAAATTGTTTCCGGCAAACTTTGTAATTCACCCAAATCATTTCGTATACCCTTGGCATAATCTCAAAATGTTTTTAAATTCTTTTCAAATCACTGGCATGATTTTGCAAGTAAGGTTTTGATTGGTCGATTGAAAGGTCAACTGGACATGAGCTCCAACAGATCCATAGGTAATAGTAATTAAGTAGTGGAGCTAATTTTAATTAGATTGGGGTTGGATGTACATCTCTTCATTTTGCAAACCACAAAAAAAACCCACCCAGCTGTGAAGCTATATTTTATTGCTTTGTGATATTCTGAATATTAAGAGATTACAACCACTGTATATGGGACATGTTTACAAATATTGCATACACATGAGAAATGTAAGTTCTTAATGTGACCAGACATGGTGAAAGTTGATAATGCAATCTGGAATGTTTTTACAGATTTATAATAAAGTATTAGTCAAGTTAAACTCACCACAACAATAAGTGCTTCTCCAACATCGAAATTTGTGATGAACTTGCTCAATGCTGTCACAGAAATAGGAGGAAGACCTGAACAAAAAATATTTGAGATTATTTATTAGATTATTAAAAAAGATTACTGATGATTTTAGCTAATTTTAAAACAAGCCTATTCTCAGGATGTATACTACCATTTTTCTGTGAATCATAAAAGTCACAATTTATCAGACATGAATACATGATTTTATGAATGGATATTTTTCTTAGAAAACGGACTGTCAATAGAAAAAACCCATCTGTTTTTAAATATTGCTCTAATGTGGTGTTTTTAGAAGAAAAAAAATCCTATGATGCATATTCATCACCACTGAAAACAGGCCTAATCATAATAAAATATCTTTCAAGTTGAATTAAATTTTGACTTCATCTTCCAAATAACTCTAGCCGTATTTACGATGGACATCGTATATTAAGTATCTCACCTAGCAGTGCTTGCAGGCTGTTGCTGGCTTGGGTGAGTCTGTCGGCCGGGTCGGTCATGGGGAAGAACACGGCTGGAGGTAGCCCGTTAGCAGATGGCTCGAAGCGGAACCCGACAGCCTGCAGCAGATCCTTCCAACCAGAAACACCCCCCACCTTGTTCTCTATACTCTGGTACGTTGTGTACATCGAGTTCTTCGTGCCCTGGTGGATCCTCTGCAGGGACTTCTCAATCTGAAATGTTGAATTGGGAGTCATAAAATATTTTGCACTAGAAATTAAAAATGCCTTATTTTATTAAATGACAGAACTGGTTAAATGTATATGAAATGCACAAGGGCTTTCATTTTTAGACAAAATTTAATACTTATTCCCTTTGTTCAACATAATAATAAAACAATAGTTTAATAGTTCACCAACTAATTACCGGTAATCTGCTAAAATACGTCAGAGTCGGAGGAAACCCAATTTCCTTTTAGAATGACACTGTCACAACAGCAGAATATGGAAAACAATGTTATTAATACATTAATGTATGCTTATATCTTAACTACCAGACAAGCTGGTATTTTAAATGAAATATTAAATACTGTTTTAAAACAACATATGAAAGCAATTATTTTATATATTCACCCACAAAATATTTTATTTTTTATAAACAAAATATGCTATGAAATAAAAATTCAGCAGATCTATAAGGCATAAGAAAAATGTACAGTGCCTCCTCCATCCAGTACAATGATCAATTCTGGAAAACCCGTACTAATTTCTAAAGTATTACACAGTTGTCTACCCATGATCAATTCTTGCATACTGGTTTCAATTTCTAGAATATACTTTTAATACACAGTTGTCATCCCATGATTAATTCTTGAACACCATTACTAATTTCTAAAATATACTATTGATACTCAATTCTGAAACACCCTTACTAATTTTTAGAAAATACTACCCTTGATTAATTCTGGAACACTTTTAATAATTTCTAAAATATACTATTAATACACAGTTGTCTGCCCATGATCAATTCTTGAAAACCTTTACTAAGATCTAGAATATACATGTACTATTAATACACAGTTGCCTACCCTTGATCAATTCTGGTATATGCATACTAATTTCTAGAAAATACTATTAATACACAGTTGTCCACCCATGATCAATTCTGGTATATGCATACTAATTTCCAGAAAATACTATTAATACACAGCTGCCTACCAGGTGCAAGAGAACTCTCATCGCCTCCCTGCACTGTGTTGGAGACTGGAGGATCTCACAAATAGCGTGTCCCATCTGTGCCAGTTTGCTGCTGAGCTTGATATCACTGCCCACCAGAACCCACCCACCCCAGTTAGATGGGTGGGAGAATTGGTGCGTGCACTGGACAGTCTTAATAGCCTTGGACAGAGCCTGAGTCACACGTTGGCCTTCCTCCAATGACAGGTACATTGAACGCATCAACATTTTAGTTGCCTGGTCTGGCACGGGCCACAGTGAGAACAAGACACATTGTGCCCCTGCTGACAGGAGAGATCTGGTAAGGCCAATAACTCCGTCGGTGTTCACACGGCCAGCTCTGTCGTCTGTGTAGGCTGAGTTGAGAACGACTAGTTTGGCATTGAGTTTCAGGTTCAGGATATCGGCTGCAGTGAGGAGGTATTCCGACAGTGCAGGTCCATCGAACGAGCTGATGTCACTACCAGCATCGTCCGAATCAATGGTGGAGAAATGTCCTGATGATGTCACCGATTCACTGGGAGACAGGACAATGGAGGACAGCTTCCAGGAGATGTGGGCAGCAAAGTGAATCACTTCCACCTGCTCTATCTGATGTAGGACGGATCCTTTGGTTGCCTCGGCTCCAATCAGCGGTCTGCATGACAGAATCTCACCCACGATACCGGCCTCGAATTCGGCACCGCTAATCTCACCGAGATGCCAGTGCTGGCAGATCGAAGGAGTCAGTTTTGGATTGCCCACCACAAGAGCTCCTGATGAGCCTATCACAGGCCGGCCATGCTTATCGGTTTTGTGCGAGTTCTGAATGGCGTTGATGGATGGAACGATGATCAGGTTGAACCGCTCAAACAGATACTCCTGGTCCTGCTTCTCCTTCAGCATCATGAACGGGATGAGGAACAGATCTCCCTGGAGAACCAGAACAAGATCGACCGGGCCAGGGCTGTCGACATTCTCCTGATTGTCGGTCATGGTCCGCAGTGTCTCTTCCATCGGTCCAATCAAATATTGGTACAACACAGTGAGCGGAGACTTTCCTCCAGAGGAGGAGGAGGTGGTGGTGCCTCCTTTGACGTTACCCCTCCTGACGGAACCCCCTGGACCACCGAGACTGCTGCCTCCGAGACTGAAGAGGCTGTTCAAGCTGTAGGTGGAGCTGTTGAAGGCATGGCCACGGTTGACCATGCGCAGGAAGCCCGTGCGGTCATTCTCAGCATTGAGCCGGTCTCCGAGTTCCTCTAGCTGTAGCTGGAAGACGTCGTCGCTCTCTCCGTCAGACTCGCTCAGGTTTCCATTCAGTCGTGCTCTCTGGTGAGATCTGGTAAACGTAATGTAAAAGTTAAATTTTGTTTAACGACACAACTAGAACACATTGATTTATAATCGGCTATTGCATGTCAAACATTGGGTAATTTTGACACCGTGTTTGAGAAAAAACCTGATACATTTCCCACAGACAAGACAGAATATACCACAGCATAAGATACATGTCATGTAAATTGATGCAGTAGGTTAAAAAATCTGCTAGTATGGGCTGAATTTGCAAAAGGTATTTATTCTTTAGACACATGTAACTTCTCTAATCAGCCACGTATATTTTACAGTTTGTGATAAATGCAAACGTATTTACACTTCACACTTCATATTTTGTCCATGTTTAAGGCTACATACATCTAAAATAAACATTCAATGATCACCCTTAATAAATTCACCACTTTGTGTTTTATTACAAGGTTTTTTTGGGGGTTTTCTTTCTGAGGTTAACAGCATTTTTAATGCAGCTTTGATTTTTTACCAACATCTATACCAAAGCATAAAAACTTAGAAATTTTTTTGGATTTGTCAAAATAAGATTTACTTTATATTAAAGTCTATCATTAATTTTTATAGTTTGTTTACATAATAAAAACATTACCCAGAAACCCTACCTGTTAATGCTTGCACTATTTCCTGTCACATGACTCTCCACCCCAATGGTTTCTCGGACCTGACCAATACAGTGGTCAAGAATTGATGTGTTTGAGAAACTCAGCATGCTGACAGTGTCACTGTGTTCGTGGTCACTCTCCAGTTCAGACAGGCTGATCGCATGGAACTTGATAACACCTGAAATCAAACATGGAACTGTAAATTATCTATTCCTTTTTACACAGAATATGGTAAAATCATCTATTTATTATATCATTATTTTAGTACAGTCTGTTAAGCAGCCATTTTTGTAAAGAAGTGATTTTTGATTAGTCTCCTAAATCATTTAAGATAGTAAAAAAAAAACCAAAACAACAAAACCCCAGTGTTACGAGTGTCTATTAAAGACTGAAAAATCTCAATGTGAGAGAAAAAAAATGATCTACAACAAACACAAACAACTGATAATTTTTCTTATGTACCCATCTAACGTATAATTTAAAAAACAGCAGCAACAATACACAATAGCTAGTTGACATAACACAATAAATTTCTTATATACATGACCTCACACAGCTCATCTTGCAATGACTGGTTGAAATGTTCCGATACCTGTATGTTCCCTAGAGAAGAGAAAATATGATCTACAACACCTCAAAAGATGGTTATTATCATTTGGTGGGTATGACACATTTGTCTAACAAGAACTCAAGACAATACCATGACTTACCATCTTGAGGACTAAGCAGCCAGCTGTAGAGAAAGCCTGCTGCAATGGAGAAAGACAGCACAAACGCATTCCTCTGCTTCACGGTGTTGGTGATCTGTTCTATCGTGATGGGGGACAGGTCCATTGTGGTGCCGTTAAAGAGCCCCGCCGAGCCCGCCTGGCGTTCCAGCAGGAGGTCGATAAACGCACGGGTGCACGCTCTTTCTGCCACAACTAGGGCCTCCTCTTGTTGGTTCAGGGCCACAAGAACTCTCTGGGAAAACAGAAATAAAAAACAGTAAGTAACAGTTAAAAACTATACAATGTTTTATTAAAATAAAGAATGGTAAAATAATTATTCTTAATTTAAGAACATTGTCAAATCAGAAATAAATTTTAAAACAATACAGAGTTAAAAAGAAAAAACAAATAGTTAAGTAAGTTGTAAAGTCATTAACAAAAAGTATAAGAATTTAAAAGCTTGAAATTTCATAACAATTTTAACAATATTAATTACTTTGCGTACCACAACTACTCTCTATCAAAACTGAATTACAAATAAAGTTAATGGGTTGGCTACTATATAATTATTGTTTATGATATTCTTTACACTGACCACTTTGGCCAAAATATCAAAGAGAGAGTGTTAACTTTATTTGTGATTAATTCCCTTATTTATTTTAGTGCTATGATATGATGAAACCATTAGAGACCATGGCATCACTCCGATGGTTTTAGTGCTATGATATGATAAAACCATCAGAGACCATGGCATCACTCCAATGGTTTTACGATATCATAGCATTAAGACAGCTTTGAAAATATGGTGCCTGACTTCAAAATAAAAGTACTCATAAGAATTTCTATATAATTTTTTTTTAAAGCAATTTAAGTAATTTAGGATATATACACATTGAGGACATCAGGTTTCTCCAATGACAAATTACCGTATTTCCTATAATAAGCGCTCGCGCGCTTATTAATTTCAAAATGGTCACAGACCCGGTGCTTATTGGAGACCTGGCCTTTATTTTTTCAAACAAATTTTAGAAATTAAAGCTAAAAACTACAAAGTTACTTACAATTTTATATATTTTTAAACTTTAATTTCGGACTGTAACAAAACTTTAAACTTTAACAAAACAATGAACAAATTAATATTATTTGTCCATGAAAAGTGCCTAAATTATGCCAGAGAGTAATCAGTTTTTGGCTGTTTATTGGAGGCCCGGTGCATATTAGAAGCCAAACACATATCAGAGGTCCAGCATTTATTTTGTTGCAAAGTGTTACAGACCCAGCACTTATTGAAGGCCGGCGCTTATTTGAGGCCCGGAGCTTATTAAAGGAATACGGTATACCTGAAGAGCTTGGTAGCATGCGGTCTGGAGATCAAAGAGAGACAACTTGTAGTCGTTGCTGCACTGTGTCTCCCGTCGGATCATCTCAAACAGGTCGGCCGCCTTGTACAGCTGGTGCTGACACTCGGACAGGTTCCCCGCACCCCACAGGGACAGACCCAGTCTGTGGCGGATCTTTGCCTCGTCCTCCCGCCGACCTAGCTGTTCGGCAATCTGTAAACCTTGCTGCAAGTACTGAACCGCCTGTGTGTGGTGACCCAGAGCATGGTGAACACGGCCTGGAGGAAACAAAACAGAAAAACAAAATCATTGCAACATGATAAATACATTTAGGATAAAAATGTAAAGGTTTGAAAATATGGTAAAAATTTTGAGTCATGGAACATGGGCAACATAAAGAATATTTAGTAAAGGGCATTTAGTGGGGGCAAAATAAATTTGATGGGCTTGGTATTTTAAATTTTTTAAAAGCTTAATATTTGTATATTTTTTTGCATTTTGCATCTGATTCAAATCATATGACTATCTCACATTATCCTCAAAAACAAAATCAAGAAACCAAACTATGTAAATTTAATCAGAATTGTACCTTGATGACACTGAACATCTGTTGTCTCTTTTTAAAGCTTGACACATTAATATGGAAATTTTGGACAACAACAAGAGAGAACAAGTTAAAACAGATACCGGTAAGTCAAGCTGAAAACTTTTAACATGTAGCTGAATAGTAAAAACTTTACAAATATAAAACATAAAATACTTTAAAATCAAATGCTCGTATCAAAGTTTGTTTTATTATTTTATCCAGACAGTGATGTAACATTTAACAAAATTGTTTTGCAATAGGATACGAGAAAAATCCATTTACAAATGCATTTCCATGGTAGAATATTACACCATGAAGTAAAAAACGTATCCAAACTGATGATGCAAGCATTTTTAATGTGGCCAAAGAGGCTCTAAAACGACCACAAAAAATGTCCACCACACACCAGAAAACACTCCTCCCATAAGCAGAGAACATTAACAGGCAATAAACTCTATATGGGGTTTGTAAGGAATCCCATTAAGTGCTGTGAAGTGGGAGTTACCACCCCTAGACTACTGACCGAGACTGCTGTACGCCAGGGTCTTGGCAACACGGTCGTTCATCTGGGCGGCAATGCTGAGGTGCTGCTCCTGGTATTTCACCGCATCTTCGTAGTTGCCCAGCGACTCGTGAGACAGGCCAAGGTTACCGTAGGCACGACCTGCAATGACCAGAAACACGTTTGATGAGCAGGACATTGGCTTACTGTTCATCTCATGTAACAGCAATACTGATAACCATAATACCAACTATACTTTACTCAGAATGCTGATTACCATAAAGCATGTTCAATATACATAATTGAGGATAACCTCAAAAATGTCTGCTTTGTTGTGAAACAACTCACTAGTTTAGTCAGTAGTTTAATTTTCTTCTTCTTATTATTATATAGAGGATATTTCATGTTTTTTGTCAAATATGATTTATATCTCATTGAGTGAAGTTTGAAATCATATCTCACGAGTCGTGCTTGCGTAACGAGTGATATAATTGCAAACTTCATGAGGTGACATATAAATCATATTTGACAAATTTTCTATTTAGGTATTATATAACTTTTGGCAATTTACCTTTATTTCTAAAATGCCAGCAGCAAAATAGTTCTGGCTTTCTTACAGTGAAAATATCACATTTTAGAGTGAAATAGTGAAATTGATAACACTTTTATTTCACTGATATTTTAAGATATTTCACTGAATGTTATATAATAAATTTTATTATTATTATTTTTTAATAAACATATTACATTTACTATAAAATAAAATAAAATGAAGAAGAAATAAACACTGAATAAATGAGTTGAAACAAATTTTAAAAATTAGTCGGGTGACAGAAAATAGTACTGGAGGTACATTTTTAAGCTTGGCTTAATATATTATAAGGAAAAAATAACATGAGAACATTTAATGCTGTAAATTATCATTTGTATAAATGATTATTTAAAGTTTTTATTAATCAAAGTTTCAATACAACAAATTATTCTATCATATCTATTCATGCAAACAATGGAATCTGCTGCAGTTTTAATTATTATTTAATCTGTCTAAACTTTAGACAGCTATACTAGAAACTATCCAAAATGTTATACATGTAGTACACTATTTTGAAAATGGAGAAAACTTGGATTGTTTTTCTCTTTTCGTGAATACTTAACATGACCTGACAAAGAAATAAGATGGTGTCTGTCACCTTTAAGTACAGCCACAATGGAAGATTCTTGATTGTAAATGAAATAGTAATTTTTTTTAAATACTGGTTCATTCAGAAGTATACATAACATACTTACTAAATATTTATTCTAATGAATAAGACTAAATTAAAGGAACACTGTTAAAACAAGAAAAAAAGAAAAAAAGAAAAATAGACTGATCTACTAACACTGGCAAGCTGTGCTTTCTGTTGCTTCTGCAATCTGCAGATCCATCTGATGGTATTTGAGAGCCATCTCATACTCTCCCATCTGTTGGTACACTCCTCCCAGTCCACAGGCAGCATCACCCTCACACTGCTGATCCTCCATCTCCTGGGCGATAGACAGCTGATGCTCCAGGCATGAGATTGCTTGCTCAAAGTTACCAAGGAGACTATGCAAACAGCCGAGTTCACCGTAAGCTGATGCTTTGGCAGCAGAAGAGTTCAGCTCATGAGCAACAACCAGCCTCTTTTCAAAGCACACCAGAGCCTGTTGGAGGTTTCCAATTGCTCGGTGTGCATTACCAAGACCACGGTATGCCCGGTCCTGTTCAGAAAGATTCCCAGACTGTTGTGCCAGGGTCAGAAATTGTTCGTGGCATTTCACAGCTTCCTCGTAGTCACCCAAAGCTTCGTAACAATCACCAAGGTTACCGAATGCTTTCCCTTTGTCTTTCATGGTAGCACTTCCATACAGTTGCTCCAGCATGGCCAGCTGCTGCTCGAACAGGCCTATGGCCTCCTCATGCTGTCCCATGTTCATTTTAGTGATGCCAAGATTACCACAGGCTTGAGCCTCTAATCCACTGTCATGGAGCTCACGGCTTCTTTCCAGCTGCTCCTCATAGCACTTGTAAGCATTCATGTAATTAGCCAGAGACATGTGAACATTTCCTATGTTGCCATGGGCTCGGCATTCACCTTTCAGATCATTTGTTTCTTGTCTGATGTTCAACTCCTGAGTGTGGTAACCCAGTGCCTTGTCATACTGCTCTATGATCCGATGTGCTATGCCCAGAGCCCCATAAGCCGTTGCTATCAAGTCCTGATCCTTGCACTGCTTGGCCAGCTGAAGCTGTTGTGTGTAGATCGCTATAGCTTCATCTGGAGTCCCAGTCTTCAGCATTATGTCGCCAATGTTACCAAGAGCTCGGAACTTTCCTGGAGTATTTTTTAAAGCATCCATTAAACCAAGGCACTTTTTCTGACATTCCAGTGAATCACTGAAGTTCTTGAGAGACTTGTGGGCCAAACCGAGGTTGCAATAAGCCCTGGCTAGAGCCAGTCTGTCCTTGCGTTCTCGAGCCAAAGACAAGTCCTGTTCATAGTAACGGACAGCCTCGGCATAGTTTTCCACTGTGTAATGAACATAACCCAAATTGAAGCAAGCTTTGCTTTCACCCTCCACATCATGCAGCTCCTGACAGAGAATCAAATTCTGCTCATAGAACGAAATTGCACTGGAGTACTCTCTTCTAGCACAGTGGAAGTTTCCAAGATTACACAAGGCTCGTGCTTCACTCGCTGTATCCTTGAGTTCACGAGCAATGTTCAGGTGGGCCAAGTAATTCTGTAAGGCATGCTCGTACATGCCCAGAGCCTGGTACGCCACGGCCACATTACCGTGAGTAGACCCTTTAGAATGATGATCGTTTACCTCAGAGGCTATGGCCAGCTCTTTATTGTGGTATTTCACGGCCTCTTCGTACTGACCTAGAGCACTATGAGCATTGCCAATGTTCCCGTAAGCACGTCCCTGACTTGCTTTATCCCCTAGAAAAGTGGCAATACGTAAATTAGTCTTGTGGAGTTTCAGCGCTGCTTCGTACTCTTGAAGCTGGTGGAATATAATCCCCAAGTTGGCACACGCTCTGGCCTCCGCCACGCGATCACGAGTCTGCAAGGCGTTGTCCAGCTGCTTCTCGTGAAACACTTTGGCACCAATGTTATCACCAGCACACCGCGCGGCGTGCCCTAACCCAGCATACGCCCTTGCTTCCAGAGTCTTGTCAGTCTTCTGCTCCGCGATCTTTAACACCTGCTTGTGAAACATCATTGCACGATCGTAATCTCTTTTATAATGGTAAGCACTTCCTAGATTGCTGAAAGCTCGAGCCTCCTCTACCGGGTTGTTAGCTTTCTTGGCGTTCTTCAAATGTTCCTGGTGACACTCGACAGCATTGTCGAAGTTTCCCATAGCCAAGTACACGGCCCCGACATTGCCGATCTCCCGGGCTTCGGCCAGCTTGTCTCCACTCTGCTTCCTCAGCAAGACACACTGTTTGTGGCTGTTCAAAGCATTGGGGTAGTCCCCGATAGCCGTGTAGACATGACCCAGACTACTGAGGGCAGACGCAGCAGTTTCACGATCTTTGGACTTCATGGAGAGTATCAGCTGGTAGCGGTTGTAGGTCAAGGCCTCTTTGTAGTTACCCTTGGAGAAGTAGGCTGATCCCAGGTTGCCATAGGCACGGCATTCACCATCTTGATCACCTGCAAGATGGAAACATATCATTTTAGAAGCATATTCAAAGTCACGGTTAAAAGGAACCACCTACTAAAATTTGGTCACTTAATACAGCATGGCTAAAAAAAATTACTAACAATAACAGTATTTTTACTTTAGATGTCTGACCCCATATTAAAAGGTTAATGAAAAAAATATTATAATATATGCTTCTAAGTAAATAGATTTATAATATCTTGGCTAAAAAAACTCAAAGGATATTTACAGACTTCTGAGAATAAATTGCATATATTGCATATATTGAAGTGATATGTGTGAAACAGAATTTTGCAGAACTGTGATTATTAGTATTCAAGTCTACAAACAAGTTTTATGAATGTCAAAATATTCATAGCACTTATATCTTTTGCTTTGTTTTATTTAATTAATTTAGCCTATTTTTGTTTTAATTAATTAAAATGACACTATGGCATATGCATGAATTCCTATTGGCGACTTTGGCCTGATTTCCCCATAGTCTATCACATATTTCAAATCATGTGAACTGTATAACTCTACCTTTAGAAGGTCAACTGCCTTGTGATTCTGTCTTTAAATTTAGAATTTTCATTTACCAAGAGATTTAGCCACAGTGAGGTCTTGCTGCATATGGTGGATGGCTTTGTCGATATTTCCCAGGCCCCAGTAGGCACTGCTCAGTGCTGAAAACACCGACCCCCGAAGCTTCAGACTGCATGTTCCAATCTTCAGGGCAGACTCTAGCATAAGCACTGAGGCACTGAAGTGTCCAGCTCCTAGCAACTCTTGACCAATCACTGAGATGATTACAAATGGACTGCGATTCAGCCGCAATCTCTCCAACTGAATGAAGGTGGCCTGTAGTTTCTCTGTAAAACAAGAATAGAGAGATGAATGAATGAATGAATGAATGAATGAATGAAAGAAAGAAATGGGTTTTTTAACGATGCACACAACACATTTTATTTATGATTATATGGCATCAGACATATGGTTAAGGACCACACAGATATTGAGAGAGGAAACCCGCTGTCGTCACTTCATGGGCTACTCTTTTCGATTAGCAGCAAGGAATCTTTTATATGCACCATCCCACAGACAAGGTAGTACATACCACAGCTTTTGATATGCCAGTTGTGGTGGAATGAATGAATGAATGAATGGATGACAAAAATTACAACAAACCCCCCACCCCCATTCCCCAAAAAACAAAACAAAACAAAACAAACAAACAAACAACATTATGGTACTGTTAACCTTGTATATATAGGCTATTTGGTAAAAATAACCTATAATGTCTGCAGTGTGTATCCTCTGTCACTCTAAACAATGTCAAAATAACCATATTTCAGATTTTGGACAGTCATATTTTAAAATGTGCTGAGGTGTTGTTAAACTTTCCTTTTCCTTTCCTAGTCCAATGTAGATTTTATGCAGTTTTCATCAAGTTTAACGTTTAAGTTACAAAAAAAAGGTTCAAGGACATAAAAGATGTTTATTTTTTTCAAGCTCTGTTTAAGTTTCTACAATTACACTTGAGGGTATAAACAGCAATTGGTTTAAACACATAAAAAAGCTCCTTTGTTTTCAGTTAGCAAAAAATGGATTTTATATTAGGCACTTTTCCAATCATGGAACAACCCATACCACACGTATAATATATGTTATGTGTCATTGTTTTAAAAAGTTAAAGTTTGTTTTGTTTAACTACACCACTAGAGAACATTAATGTATTAATCATCGACTATTAGATGTTGAACATTTTGTAATTCTGAAATGGTCTTAGCAAGGAAACCTGCTACATCTTCCATTAGTAGCAAGGGATCTTTTGTAAGCACCATCACACAGAGGAGATAGTAGTAGTGCACTGGCCGGAGGAAACAATAGCCCAATGGCCCCACTGATAGGAATCGATCCCAGACCAACCACGCATCAGGTGAGCATTTTACCACTGGGATACTTTCTGACCCTTCAATGGGTTAACTGACCAAGATCAGTCTTAAAATATTTTGTACGTCTGGTAAAACCATGTACTTTGTAGTAATGTTGCCTCCTTGGTGCACCCATTATCTGATTGTTTTTTTTCCAAATCCCAACCAGTGCCCCACAACTGGTATATCATAGCTGTCCTGTCTGTGGGGAAGTGCATATACAAAATCCCTTGCTGCTGTTATAAACGGCAAAATGTAGCAGGTTTCCTCGAAAGACTGCGAGTCAAAATTATCATATGTTTGACATTCAACAGCCAGTGATTAATAAATCAATGTGCTCTAGTGGTGTCATTATGCATATATCCCATCTCCAGATACAGAATATAAATCGGGCACAAGTTATTTTTATTCTGAAGCAGAATTGAGGGAAAATATAGTTCTGCTAATTAAAACAAATTAAAATATGATTC
Source organism: Gigantopelta aegis (assembly GCF_016097555.1). Classification (NCBI taxonomy): domain Eukaryota; kingdom Metazoa; phylum Mollusca; class Gastropoda; order Neomphalida; family Peltospiridae; genus Gigantopelta; species Gigantopelta aegis. The sequence continues at coordinate 29,412,082 of NC_054701.1, read as the reverse complement.
AGGGCTGGCACTGGAAAAGATTTTCCTAGATCAATTGTTTGACATTTTGAATATTTTCTTTTCAAAATATTGAAGGGGATAACGCAGCTTTTATTTTATTCAACTGACACATAAAATAAACATTTTGATAATTTAACTACTGACCCTGGGGAATTGAATTTCAGAACCGTATCAGATTTTTATTCATAGTCTGAGACACAAATAACGAGAACTGTCAATGTTTGTAGCAACTTGAGACAAGGCTGTACTTGAAAACAGGTCAGTTTACCACACCGACTACACAGGTGACCTTCTGCGACCCTGCAGTGCAATTCACTTCATTTAAAGAACGTGTGGGTTTCAACTTTGAGAAAGCAGGTCGCCTCAAGTGCAAGAGGGTAGGATTAAATCAGTGTCGGTCCCACCCAGTTGCTCTACTGCTGCACGGCCACACTTATTTGCAGTGGAACTTGCAGTACGCTAAAGAAGCTGACTGAACAAATAACAGGTTTGCTGGCAAAGAAAATGTAAATATGGGAAGGACAAAAAATGTGTACATTCAAAATTTCAAACATGTTTGTATGACGAGCATCATGTTATCACATTTGTTAACAAACAGCTCTTGAGTTCTGTAATTCCAAAATACCCAGCTTAACAATGCACTGGGTAAATATTTTCTAATATTTGTACACAATACAGTTAGAATAACTGTTAGCATTGAGATTTAAATACAAGTCAAATGTGTCTTATGGAAAACATGTTACTATATTTGTATAGTACTTGCATATATTTTGTATCCAGGGCTTGAAATAATGGTAGCCAAATTAGCTCAGAGTTAATTTTCGCTAAAAGAAGTTAACAAAATTAGAAAAATAATAAAACATTTTCACTATGCATCTTTAGACAAGAAGGTTTATAGTGTGTCTAACTCATGGGTGGGAATTGGTGAACTGTAAAAAAGAGGAAATCTGGAGGGGTCCCAGAAATTCTTGAAATCCTAGGTTAAAATCTGTGCCATTTGACACATTTAAGAGGAAAGGATGATTAAAATGTGAGGAAATGCAATGTTCCATGAGAGGAAAACAGCTGATCCGAGGAAACTTCCCACCCCTGCTAACTACTTTGACATTAATGGCATAACCACTATGGCCAAACTTGCAGACTGCAAGAACATTGTTCTGAATATATTACTAGGATTATCTTGAAGGCAAACAATACAGTGGCAGATCCAGAATTTTGTAAACTGGGGTCACAAGTGTCTAAAAATGGTAATTTTAGTTTGTTGAATATAAACGAGCCAACAGCTTCCAAAGAGAGTAAGATCTGTAGAGGGTTCGAGGGGCATGCTCCCTTGGAAATGTTTAAATAAAGATGCTCAGTGATGCATTTTCAGGGCAATGTAGTGAATACTGTGGATGAAGGATTTAAAAGAATTGTTTAGTTTTTTTAATTAAAGAGGACACTTCAAATAGGTGGGATGTGGGGTGATGGGATCCCAGTGACCCTCCCTCTTGATCAGCTAATGCAACATGGACGTGACATATGCACGTGACAGATTCAAACTCAACACTGGGGCAAGAGAAGATGAGGACATCTGTACCTGGGTTGTATTTGAAGGAGTTTTGTAAAAGATGCTCGATCTGTCCAGGAATCTGGTAGCAAGCTGCACCATCAATTTTGAATTACTGCCAGTTAAGACACCACCTGCATTCTAAACTAAAGGAATTTGGTGGGGGAGGGGGAGAGGAAGGATCAATCAGTAGATTTGTTAAAGGTGTATTATATGTCTTGTTGGTGAGTCTGATGTGTTATAGTATTTTTACCGTTACTATGACATTTACACACCCCTCATTTCTTGCATTCTAAACCAAACAGGGATGCTAAAACTGGATTGTGTTTCAAATGTTACTGTGTATTTCAGAATACTTTTCAATTGAAAATTTTATCAGTTTAACATATATATATATAAACATACTCAACTGGTCACCTGTCTTAAAACACCACCTTACTACTGTCTCAAATCAATATAATATATAGTGCCAGTATGTATTATTCTATTTCTTACATAAGTTTTACTTACTGAATAAAAATGAGATGTTTTGAACAAAATCATGTATGAAAAACACATTTTGTCTCTCCCCCATAACATTTTATATTTGTATGTTAAGATAACCCTGCATTATTCCTCTTAATATAAGCTTGACAAACTCAATACAATAAGCTTCTACAGTACATTCTGCTATAATAATGGATTTTCCAAAAATAATGTACTTTTTGCCATGTCAGTACAAGTTAGTCAGCTATCTGATCATGCAAACACTTAGCAATTAGTTTTAGTTTAATCTGCATAAGATAGAATAAGCCCATGCATCATGCAATGGACTTTAATTTTATCATGGAACTTTGGGCAAATACGTTAACAATTTCTATAATGAAAATCAGGAAACACTGATAAGAAACCTTTATTGATGAAGTTGTTTGCAACAATTGTACACTCCTGTTCTAGAAATAAATTCCCATATCTCTATGATCAAAATATAGGACACAACTATCATCAATATTTTATTGTAAAATTCACTTCAAAAGTTATAATTTATTTACATAACAAGTATTATCCACCTGTAACTTAGTATTATTTTTGTTGTAATATTATTTATAAACTGAATCAGTGAAAGAAAGAAAGAATGAAATGTTTTAACGACATAATCAACACATTTTATTTACGGTTATACAACGTGAATCAGTGAATGCAATGAGGGACCACAGATTTTTTATTTTAAAATTTTGCATACATTACAATCTTTGTGTAAAAATGGCCGAACTACAATTTATAAAATTGGTAATCATAATTATACAGATTATAATTAAAGAGAATTAAAAAAAAAAAAGGTTTTCTATAAAATGTGGTTCTATTGGACTTATTATTGAATTCACCAATTCAGCTACATTTATGAAGGGACACAACTGACCTTTAAGTGGGGAATAGAGAGCTGCGTCGACAAGTCCAGACAGCAGAGGAGCATTGTTCGGGTCTTGGGCCAGTCCACTGGCGAATGCAGCCAGGGCATCGCCATGCTGACCCAAATGTTGGAGCGCAACACCTTCCCGCAGATAGGCCTGGAAAACAAAATAATAACAAAACATTAATTTTATATCATAAAAATATACAAATAGCACAACACCTTCCCAGAAATAAGCCTGGTAAACAGAATACAAAACATTAATTTTTCATAAATATATAGAAATAGAGCAACACCTTCCCACAGATAGGCTTGGTAAACAGAATACAAAACATTAATTTTTCATAAATATATAGAAATAGTGCAACACCTTCCCACAGATAGGCCTGGTGAACAGAATACAAAACATTAATTTTCATTAAAAGTATACAATTAATGTAACACAATATTGGTGGAGTAAAATTTATGCACATATATGCAGTATAGTCATGTTACAGGTTAGGTGTAATGTGTTTTAGACTTTGAGATGTGCTAAGTCTGAGTAATACTTGTTTTAATGTCTGGTTTTTTTGTTTTTGTTTTAAATATGTTAGTTTACTAAGTACACCTAGAAATGAGTTAACACATCCTAACATCACAAAAGCCAAGGCAGTTATGTGATATGATTAAAAAGCTCACATAACACAAATCTAAGTTGAAAGAACAGTTGCAACAGAATGAAATTATAGGAGAAATGGGAAAGGTATTATATTAAGACAATGAAAATGACTGGATGTGAAATACTAATGAAATTATTATAGGAGAAATGGGAAATGTTTTTATATTAAGACAATGACAATTACTGGATGAGAAATAGGAGTGTAAGTATGAACCAGCCGTGTAGGGATTTGAACCACTATCTCCAGCTTTGAAATCACTATATAGATGATTTTATTATCAAGATTCCCAAGCTGTCGCTGAGATTCCTCTTGTTATCATTTATAAAACTTATCCTGTCTAATTTCTTAAATGTTTTTGTTGTTTTCTTTAATATTATATTTATTATTATTATTAAAAATACATGTGGTATCTTCAGTAGCGGATCCAGGGGGTCCAGGTGTCTGGACCCCCCCCCCCCCCCCCACACCCCGCTCTTTCTGTAAATTTGAGTATGATTTGTTCAGCTGTAAGAGATGTGCTGTGTAAAACATGAGATCAGTCATGACATTTGGACCACTCCCCCTTTCAAAAATCCTGCATTGGTCCCTGATCTTGCCCACTTGCCCAGTTTAAAATAGTAAGCTAGATTACAACAAACTTAAACAAATTACAGGGATGGCCTAATTATTTCACAGTTACAAATAGGAAGATATTTTGGGTTCTTTCGTGTGTAATAAAAAGGGCTGCAGGCATATTTAATAATTACATATATAAATTCAGTTTTTCCACCAAAGTATGTGTCATCTAAATCCTTCAATGCATAGTACATCATCACGATTATGTGACAGAAATAAATTATCAAAAGAGGAAACATGAGACATGATAACCCATTTATAGACACTTCATACCAGTTTTCTGCACATGACACTGCACCAATTAAAAAATTTTTAACTGATGTAAAAGGAAAGAAATGTTTAACAACACCTAAGCACCTTTGAAAAAGATAACTTTATTTTGATGTTTCTATAACACTTGATCTAAATAATGAGAGAAAAAATCTACTGCTATCATATAGGCTGCTCCTACTGGATAGCAAAACCAAATGGTTTTAAACCCCAGCATGAAAAATACAGTGGCTATTTGGGGGTCAAACAACGAAGGAAGAAAAACAAAAACACGTACATTGTATGTTATACTGTTTTTCTCAAAGACTGGTGGTGGTGGTGGTGGTGGTGGCACTGGTTAGAATGGGAAAAATACAATGGATTTGCCAGGTGAGACAGTTGGTTGCTATACACAGTGTCCTTTAAATGACATCCTACTGTAGATAAATCCTACTGTAGATAATGAAGTCAGAGAGAATATTGGATTTATAAGATGTCCTTTATATGGAGTTAAAACTACATGCCCTCTATGAACAATTGTTGTCATAAAAGGTGCCTTTTACATCAAGTTCTACAGTATTTAACTAGGTGGTCATTACATATGGAGGTAAATTAATTTACAAAGCATCGATATTGATCTTAATAGAAAGATGGTCATATAGACTAGGTGGCCCTTATTATGAGGTTCCACTGTAACAGACAATTATAGCTGTTTACTTTACAAAGTTAAATAAGACTAACAGAGAATGAATGCCCTGGTTACAATAGGATTCCACCCAAAGAGGCGCGCGTGTCCCAAATCCATCAGTTTATTCCAGCCTCATCCGAATGAAAGCCATCACATGGGGTAACGAGCTGACAAACACAGGTGTGTGTGTGTGTATCGCTCAACTCGCATAACCACCTTTATACAGCTCTATATGTATTCCACTCATGTGCAACCCAATAACTTCATTCTGTTTGATGCCAGACAAAGGGAAAACATTAACAATGTCATCAGATGGAGCAGGATACAGATCATCTTGGAGTCCGTGTCCATGAAATGTTGAATAGTTTGCTTTCCTTTTCATGACCAGTGATCAGTTGTAGCAGCAACTTGTAGATGTTTAACAATATATTAAACTGCTCTAGTCCAATTCCATTCCAGCCAGTGCTCCACAACTGGTGTAACAAAGGTAAGGTATGTACTATCCTGTCTGTTATATGCTGCATACAAAAGATCCCTTGCTGCTAGTCAGAAAGAATAGCTCATTACAGGTTTCCTCTCTCATTATGTGTGTACTTGTAGTCTTTTACCATGAGTCCAATGCCATATAACTATATTTAAAAAGTGTTGAATGGATTATTAAATGAAACATTCCTTTCTTCCTTCACCTGTCTTAAGAAGTCACCTACAATTGTATTCTTGTAAATCATGTAATAAAGTACAAATTCACCTGTATTAGATAATCATATCTGTGGGGTTTTTTATAACTTCCCTATTTATTAGTAGATATGTATCTTAATATTTTACCGGCCTCGGTGGCGTTGTTGTTAGGCCATCGGTCTACAGGCTGGTAGGTATTGGGTTCAGATCCCAGTTGAGGCATGGGATTTTTAATCCAGATACAGACTCCAAACCCTGAGTGAGTGCTCCGCAAGGCTCAATGGGTAGGTGTAAACCACTTGCACCGACCAGTGATCCATAACTGGTTCAACAAAGGCCATGGTTTGTGCTATCCTGCCTGTGAGAAGCGCAAATAAAAGATCCGTTGCTGCTAATCGGAAAGAGTAGCCCATATAGTGGCGACAGCGGGTTTCCTCTCAAAATCTATGTGGTCCTTAACCATATGTCTGATGCCATATAACCGTAAATAAAATGTGTTGAGTGTGTCGTTAAATGAAACATTTCTTTCTTTCTTAATATTTTGAAAGATGATCCACTGAAAATTAATGCACGACCCTTCAGGGTACAAACTCTGATTTTGCTGGACTTCTGAATGGTTAAGGAGGTAATGAATTCCACAACTTATGAAATTAAGAACGTGAATTATTTTCTAAGGAATTTTGTTTTTCATTGCATTTCTAAAACTGAAGGTATGAAAACATTAATAAATAACTTGATTAGTTTCCAACACTTGCATCACAGCCATGTCTGTCCAATGAATGTGAACACAAGAAAGCTGTTTGGAATATTGAATTGCACCACTAAAACCAGTATTGGCACAGACATACAATCATGAAGATTAGCAAAGAGCCAGAACTACTGCACCATCTACCCATGGATACAAAACACAGCCATACGATAAGAAAGGAGAAGATCGGTTACTACAGGGGGACCACTCTAGCTGGTGGCCAAGAGGATCAGCCAATTACACCTAATCGGAGTTGTCAAAGGAAACGCTGCAGGTGACTCTAAACAGCTAGCTTTAACCCATGAATGATAGCATTATTGGGAACTGTTGGTGGTCATTATGAAATAGGCCCTGGCCATTAGAGGGCCATGATTAGAGAGCTCATATCACACACAATCACATGATCACGGGGGATGAGGGACACAAAGAAACTTGGCCAATTAAGGTCTCGGTAAAGGTGGAAAATCCACTGACAGGTGCTAGATCTGAGGCCAGGAGATTATACACAGTTTTTGACAAAGTTAGAGTTAGGTGTGAAACATCACCTTCATTTCTATTCAATATATAAGAGAAGACCTTGACCCTACTAAGTGAGCAGCAGTGCTAAGTGACAAGGGCCAGGCTACTTAGGGGGAAGTATGATATGGATATGGGAGTATACCACCAAGTCAAATCCCATAGATGAAAATAGTAACATATGTGGATAAAACTCCTACCTACAGCATATCAATCAACATACAAATACGGATATAAATACTACCACCCCTCACCCTTAAAATGAATCAGAAAAAAAATAGGGGTCAAGCTGCTCATTTCAGAGATAATGGGTAGCATCTATCACTACCCTAGTTCTGCACAAAATTTTAGTAGTTTTTTTTACAGGTAGCCCATACATGTTTCAAGCACTAGACACAGTAGTACTAGATGAAATAAAAACATTTGCTCAGAAACTATGGGTTTTTTTACAACTTAGGGGACTAAAAATAATTCCTTATGTTATTACGGGCTGTTCAACAGTTATGTAATACTCGAGGAGGGGTTATGGAAAGTGTTGTTTAACTGTTTGCATTAAAAATACTAGTACATGAAAAAAGAGCAATGTGAGTTAGAAATACAAATCTGTCTCATTTTGCATTATACAATGGTTGAATGGCCCCATATAAGACTCAAAATAGAATATAAAGTTTTGAATGTTCGATGTTTTACTTAACGTACTATAACAAAATTATTTATGCCTATATTAGTAGGTAAAATTACAAAATATCTGAACTGTGGATACTGACATGTAAACATTTATCTATAATTCAGTGTTCGAGATTAACGGGATACCAGATTTTGAAACATTAGTATCCAACTGGGATACTGCCCACAATGTTTAATCTCGAACACTGTAATTGGAATGGACCTCCTGTTTGGTGTAAACAATTTTCTGGTCTCACACTATATGGACCATGACTAACAAATAATGACATGTTTTGGATCTAACAGCTGCCAATTAAACCATGTGCTGGCATATTAATGAACTCATTTACTTTCCTTACATATTATCTGTATTAAATGAATAGTGAATTTTAGTACAGTGCACTTTCTCAGTGTAAAAGGTCAACCATCAAGAGAAAATGTTTTCCATGAAATAAAATGAACATAATGATTGTTACAGACATACCAGGCCATTGTTGAAGTAGAAGTAGTTAGGTGTCAAACATAATATGTTACTTATGACACTTGGTCCAGTATGATTATTATTATAATTTTTTGCACTTTCCCAAGCATATGAGAAATTATTTTTCCCTCAACCTCAACCCTCCTCCCATCTACTGACACCAGCACTGGAGACAATATTTCAAAATCTTAGGTAAGCTCAAGTCTATTAACATGATTTTGACCTATAGCCCTTCCCAGCCTCCATGAACATTGTTTTTTGCAAATAATTTCAGTTTTATCTGACATAAGAAGAAATGTGTTTTCGAAACAACAACAAAAAACACCCACTATTTGTCAATCGGCTCAGAAATAAATAACTTATAGTAAATACCATAGCAAGAGAACAACATTTCCTGATGGGAAGGACCATAGGTAACTGATTGTATGGGTACATGAATTATATTTGTGTAACCTATTCAATTAACTCAAACTTGCATTGAATTTTCATGTTAATGTCAGCATTTTCAGCTGATACTGTGAGTTTAAGCAAAATAAAATATAACATAAAAACATATTTTATTGGATTTCATTGAAGAACACTTTCTTTGATATTTGGTAAAATGACTTTTGAAACATAATTTAATATATATTTGTGTAACCTACACATGAACAGAACAGTGAAATATTGTGCCCAGCCATCACCATAAATATTCTCTGAATGGTTATATTTTCAGATGGTATTGCCAACCTGTCTTAATTTTTACTCAAAAATTTTACACCAAAACTCAAATAAAATATAAAATAAAATCAATTTTAAAAAACTACTTTCTACATTATCTCTTTTTAGATAACACTGAAATATATGCATCATTGGTAATTTGGAATTCAGGCAAAGGTTTATTTAATAAACAAAGAAAACAAAAACATTCATTAAATACCCACTTAGGAGCAAGAGAGTGAATCGAAAACTAAATATTATGACTGGTGGATTTGTGAATAGTGTGAGAATGAACCACATGGTTTCCTATAGACCTAACCTGGAGCTTACTGACAGGTGTCAGTTATCAATAGACACTGATAAACAACCAGTTCCACACAACAGCATCCGCAGAGTCATTGAGCAATGACATGTCCCGACTTGACAAAACAATGGCTAGGATGTGAGACCACTACAAGTATACTGACAACACAAGTTCTATGTGTATACTGACCAACACACGTTCTGTGTGTATACTGACCAATACATGTTCTATGTGTATACTGACCAACACACATTCTAAGTGTATACTGGTATACTGAACGATACAAATTCTACATGTATAATGTGAAATATATAATGTGTATACTGTTCAATATTGTTCTACATTAATGGTGTATTTGACATTCTACACATACTGTGCAATACAAGATTCATATGTATGCTGTGCAGTATAATCTTACATACACAGAGTAAAACAAGTTATAATGTATAGTACACAATACAGTGATACAGTGATACACTTTTTAGATTATACTGTGGCTTTTCAGTGGGCATCAATACATGATATTATGTAGATGTTACAAAACAAAAATGTATACTGATTAACATTAAATTTGGTACCACAATGAAGACATTTTTCTTTATTTTTCTTATGGATTAATGGTGGATATTTTCTTGACTCCTATGTAAAACTGCTACTATTACAAAGCATCATACAGCATTTAAAAATACTGAGCAATTCAACTGTGGTGTAATATTATGCAAATATTCTTAATTTTTCATTAGCAGTATACATTATGTGAAACCTGCAGTTGAAACAGTGCAGCAAATATTTACAAATACTAAATGATACAACTGAGGTGTGAGATAACATCAATAAACACTGACAACCAATTACACCGGTCTCAGCCGCTACATCATTAAGCAATATCATTTGCCAGGTCAGGTATTGTGTTGTCACTGAGCTCTTAATGATTTTGTGCCAGTTTCATCATAATAAAGGAACTGTTTTGGCTGTATCATATTGCAATAATAAAAATAAGGCAATATATTGTCATTTTACATTTAAATTTCTATTAGGCAAGGGTTTATTTTTTCTGTTACAGACATGTGTCATTTTATATTTAAATTTTTATTAGACAAGGCTTTATTTATTCTGTTACAGACATGTGTCATTTTATATTTAAATTTTTATTAGAAAAGGCTTTATTTTTTCTGTTACAGATATGAGGTGAGACCTATAGTATGCTACATCAGGAATGAAACATCTAAACGTAACTGCTGTGAAGAAAACAAAACAGTTACATCACCAGAGATTCTTTAGAGGTGCAAACAAACACGCTTTTTATTTATTTTATTATTTATTTTTTGGAGCATAACATTTACTAATTCATCACAAAAGCTTCTGGTGATGCCTATGCAATAGGCATTAAAGAAACATTACTAAACTATCTAAATTAATCATTAATATCTACAAATTAAACATTAATATCTACAATATATATCATACATATAAAATTATTCAAATACATATACTAATTTAAATTATAAAAATTAATACTAAAAATTAAAGTATTAAACATTAAATTATTAAAAATACAAAACAATTCTACCTTTCGTTTCCTTTTCAAAACCATTTATCTTTTTGTTCTACTGCTGCTAGAATAAATATTACTACAGAAAATATATCTGCTAAAATATATCTTGTTGTAGTGGTGAAATGGGTGGTAAAACTAGCACAGAATCACCAAGTGGTCATACATGTAACTTGACAGTTACACAAGTTCAGTTTATTGAATTATTAGGCTACATAACCAAACTTAAAAACCAGTCTATTACAAAACTTAATTCATTATCATAATTTATATACTAAAAGGATTTCCAAAGTGGGTGGACAACACATTTTCTTGACAAGCTACACATCCCTAAACCTAAATCCTTCTTATTCGGAAAACAATATTTGTGTAAGGTGTGCTTGCTGAATACATACACTGTTATGAAGTTCATTATTACAATGGCTTAATTTAAGTGATAGGCAAAACAAACAAATAAAGAGTTTAAAGATTATCATTATGGCAAGATGTCTGCATGTCTCTAATCACCTCAGAGCTAGCACCTGAGGCAATAAGAACCTCTGAAGTTCAGATCTACTGATAAATAATACATCAAAACAGACCTAATGAATGCTGTTTTCATACTGATCTCTTAAGTCTATTACACATGTGTGGAGAATATGTTGGGCAGGTTTATTGTTCATCAGACCACATTGGGAAAAAAAAGGAATGTTTGTTTAATGACACTTTGGCAGATCTCAAACTATATTTATACCGATATCAGCATGGAAAATGCATCAGTAAAATGTCCCCTTTTAATATTATTTTTGAATATCTAAAACTAACATTGAAAAAAATATATAGTCAGCATCTTAACATAACATTAGTGTACTCAAGTCATTTTTCAAAACAAACAATTTATCCTTAAGAAAACAGAAACATTAATTCAATAATTTCAAAATAACTTAGGTTGTACCAATGGTGTTTTCAATGCTGTGCAGTATATTTAGAACCTAGCTAATATGATTCATTCACTCCTTGGTCTAGCTGGTGAAAGGAAACTTGCTGCCAATCATGTGGGTTACCGGAACTATCAGTTATGTCATGTCATGTGACAGGGCTTAACATGCACATTCAGAGCAAGCTGTTTTAGCGCATGCCTGTCATGGGCACAGGTGTCGGCCTGGCCAGCTCCTCCATCCAGGACAGGCCTATCAATGAGCAGCAAGGGATCTGTATATACATTTTCCTAAAATAGGATGACACATCACATACAGTATTAATAGTATGTGTACCATGTCCTTTGATACATCAGTGCGGTGGCACTGGCTGGGACAGGAACTTTAAAAAATATTTTCCCAAATAAAATATGTCACATAAATCATGACCTGTCATTCATTCAGGTGACTGCATGCTTAGCTATATTGGGCAATGTAAAAAAAATTAATTTCTGCCCATATAATGCCAATTTAACCACCCATTCATACTACTATCAAAAGAAATCATTCACATGGTGCCATACATCTTTGTCAGCTATCAGTTGATGATAATACATGTCATATTTTAATCCTGTAGTATTCTTCAGATAACCACCTGGTCGAGGCTTAACGCAGAGATAATATTCCAGTTTGGGGGGGGGGGGGGGGGGGGGGGATCAGGACTATATTATACACCCCTGCGCGTGCTGTAACCTCACCGTGGTGCAGGGGTGTAACATTCTCTTTGAGAATGGCCAATACAGCACAAATTGAAGTTTAGAGTAAAATTCGGTGTCCGTAAAATTCTGTGATATTTGTATTTGTATTTTGCACAGTTCTTTACACTGTTTTTGTTTAAACCTTGAATTTTTATGTTGATGTTGATCATCACTTTATTTATTTGCATTACCATAGTTTGACACCCAATAGCCGATGTATTTTTCGTGCTGAGGTGTCGTTAAACATTCATTCATTCATTCATTCATTCATATTATACAACTCAGTGGTAGAGGCTTGTTTGAGGTGTGTACGGTCAGTTGGTCTTGACGGACCAGTCAGGTTTTTTCATGTCCCAGCCAGTGCCCCATGACTGGTATAACAAAGGCTGTGCATGTGCTCTGGGTGAGCAAAATATTTTGCCACATTGTCTATTAAACTTTAAAAATTACAGAAATCAACTTGTCCTGGATGGAGGAGCCAGCCGAGGCCGACATCTGTGCCCATGACAGGTGTGCACTATAACAGCTTGCTCTGAATGTGCACGTTAAACACTCTGACCTGACCCGACCTGACCAGAAATCAACATAAATTTTGTACAAAAATGTCAATTATGACATGAAATTTTTTCATCAAATTAAAATAAAATTTGCCAACTGCTTTCAAAATTCACAATTGGTGAATTTGGCGAGTAACAGAACTAGCCATGCTGTGGTATGTGCTGTCCTGTCTATGGGGAAAAGCATATCGAAGTTTCCTTGCTGCTTTTTGGGAGGAGTAGCTTTTGTAGCAGAATCAGGTTTCTTAATTCTCTCACTATCTCAATCCAGTGTCAAAATAATCAAATGTCACAATAGCTATAGGTTAAAATATGATGACACATTGTTAAACAACTATGTCTTTTCTTATTAATCATGTTTTTTGCAGCTTATGTAGATAAATATACTATATCCAGTAAATTGCAAAATTAGAAGACAATGTGTTTCAGTATGCAATATTTATTTTCAGTAATACGTTTAAAATAAAAAAACTATTTATCCATTTTTTGATTTATCACATATCAGTTAATTGGAGTTTCTCATGGAATAATGAAATTAGTTAAAACACTCATTACTCCACATAATACATTCAAAATTATTAATTCAAAATATACAAGAAGATTTTGCTTATTTTAACCTCATTTATAAAGTTCACGTGTGCATAAAGATCACCGTTTTGCCCATTAGTTGGCTTAAACAGACAGGTGACCGGCCTCGGTGGCATTGTGGTTAGGCCATTGATCTACAGGATGGTAGGTACTGGGTTTGGATCCCAGTCGAGGCATGGGATTTTTAATCCAGATACCGACTCCAAACCCTGAGTGAGTGCTCTGTAAGGCTCAATGGGTAGGTGTAAACCACTTGCATCGACCAGTGATCCATAACTGGTTCAACAAAGGCCATGGTTTGTGCTATCCTGCCTGTGGAAAGCACAAATAAAAGATACCTTGCTGCCTGTCGTAAAAGAGTAGCATATGTGGCGACAGCAGGTTTCCTCTAAAAAAAAGTGTCAGAATGACCATATGTTTGACGTCCAATAGCCGATGATAAGATAAAAAATCAATGTGCTCTAGTGGTGTCATTAAATAAAATAAACTTTACTTTTTTTTTAAACAGACAGGTGTGTGTGTATGTAAAGGTGTACTCTGTTAGACGACTCAGTGTTTGTTTTCAGTTCACCAGGTAGCCAGCCACTTAATCCTGCTATCTATAAGCCTTTCACAATTTGTTTGTTGGCGACAGACATACTTAAAAGGTTAGGTAAAACTACCCACACTGTTATTGTTTCACAGATCATTTATTCCCGGGGTCAAGTTAACAGCAAATCTCTCCCCGATCAAGTTAGCTGAGACAACCTGGCTACACACATTTTCATCTTGGCAAGGCAAACACGATCCTGATGTTTTTGTACCTATTACAAAATCAACACCTATTTGTAACAAAAACACCAACAAGATCAGGAGCTTACATGTATCCATGATATCTTAATGAGGTTTCATGCAATCTTTAACCTACTATATTTTAAAGTCATGTTTAAACTTTTCTGAGGGGCAGGATTTAGCTCAGTCGGTTGAGTGCTAGCCTGATGTGCTTGCGTTGCAGGATCGAACCACCTTGGTGGATCCATTGAAGTGACTGGGTTTTTTCTTGTTCCAACCAATGCACCACAACCGGCCAAAGAAGAAGCTAAACATTTGGTATTTCTGACTCATAGTCATCATAGGAAACCTGCTACATTTTTCTTAATGCAGCAAGGGATCTTTTATATGCACTTTCCCACAGACAGAAAATCACATACCACGGCCTTTGACCAGTTGTGGTGTACTGGCTGGAATGAGAAAAAACCCAATCAGTTGAATGGATCCACCGAGGTGGTTCGATCCTTCGACACAAACACCTCCAGCAAGCACTCATCCGACTGAGGTAGATCCTGCCCCCTCATATGAATGAAATACAGTTTTAGCACAACAGTTACAGAGCCTTTAAGAAGAGGAAGTTCAAATCATTAACTTATATCTCTTACACTGGTCTCCAAACAACACTGTGTACATAACAGAACTATGAACTGATAATACTACAGCCAGACTATCAATCAACCAACCATTTAACACGTGCTCACATCCTCTGTAGGTTCAAGCACGTCTGTCTCAGGCACATCCTCCCAGCGGAAATATATCCAGGAGCAGCCAGACTTTAAAAATACACATTTTTTGTAATTTTACGATAACCCTTACTCCCCTGTCGGTGGACCCATTGGGCTATTTCTCATTCCAGCCAATGCTCCACAACTGGTGTAACAAAGGCTGTGGTATGTACTATCCTGTCTGTGGGATGGTGCATATAAAAGATTCCTTGCTGCTAATCAAATAGAGTAGTCCATGAAGTGGCAACAGCAGGTTTCCTCTCTCAATATCTGTGTAGTCCTTAACCATATGTCCGACGTCATATAACCATAAATAAAATGTGTTGAGTGTGTCGTTAAATAAAACATTTCCTTCCTTCTTACTTCCTTATTAATTTCTTTTTTTCCATAATTTTTTCCATGATTTCTTCCTATTTCTATCCATTTTTTTCCAGAATAATATTGTTACTACAAGTAACCAATCCACCAATAGTGAATCAGGTTTACACTAAATAAGACAGGTGTAACAAGTTCACCACATAAAAGTCCTCCCAAATGTCATCATTTTATTTCTAGAACAAGTATGTGAGACCTCCCTTTTGACACTCTGGTTACCCGGTGTATTATAGTAATTCCCATGTCCGTTCATTCAATACACTTATTTCTCACGAGGGCCAGTGGCTGGCACCTCCCTGTCAGGTTTGGCAACCAGGGGAGAGCTCACAAACCCCTTTGTGTCCAGAGGTGTTACATTTTAGGGTCAACCATTTCCGCCTAGTACCTCTTTATTAAGGCTATTTGTATATGATATTGAAAGGTGATGCTGTCATGTTAAAATCCTTGATTCCCAACATAGCTCATGTGCTGAACTGTCTCAGATTCAGGGTGGATTGTTAAATAACAGGCAGGATCCACAGCTTTAGGCTGTTTTGACAGAAGTGCTAATTAAAAGTACAGCAAAAAGGAAATGGCTACAAAAATCTTGTGGCCTTGCCATCTGGTTTAACCATGTGAACTAATTAAAAAATTAGTGAGAAACCTATAGGGCAGCTGGTTTCTTTCCTCACGTGTCAAGAACGGGATTATAGCCCAGTGGTAAAGCACTGGCCAGATGCGTGGTCGGTCTGGGATCGATACCCGTTAGTGGCCCATTGGGATATTTCTCATTTAACCTACTGCACCATGACAAAGGCTGTGGTATGTGCTATCCTGTCTGTAGGGTGGTGCATATAAAAAATCCCTTGCTACTAATTGAATATTTGACATCCAATAGCCAATGATAGTCAATGTGCTCTAGTGGTGTCAATAAACAAAACAAACTTTTCCTAACATGTCACATATCACAATTACTGATGTTTGATATCCAATAGCCAATGATTATACATCAAAAACAAAATTAATTAATTAATATTTAATGACACCCCAGCACAAAGAATACATCGGATATACAACAAAAACAAATATTTGTTTCCATAATGAATGAATGAATGAATGAATGAATGCATTTTTAACGACACCTCAGCACAAAAATACACATCAGCTATTGGGTATCAGAAAAGTTAAGTATATGGAAATATTTGTTTCCTTGAAGGACAGTGAAAATGCTGGAATATCGGAGATGACACAACGCAGTAGGTCTACATTAACGTTACTGCCGAGTATGAAGAAGACAATAAATATAGGTAATAAATGTGTCACACAGATGAGGACATGTACCAAGAAACCACTGACAGGAGACAGTTCACGCATAGCAAATACAAATATTTCACATTGCAACCAATCCTCTAAAGGTTCATATACACTGGATGCTTAATTTTATATCAAAGGTTGTGATATGTGTTGCTCTGTCTGGGAAAATAAACCACTGACGGAAGACAGTTTAGCCAGAAAACTGACTTCACGCATAGCAAATGCAAATATTTCACATTGCAACCAATCCTCTAAAGGTTCATATAGACTGGATGCTTAATTTTATATCAAAGGTTGTGGTATGTGTTGCTCTGTCTGGGAAAATAAACCACTGACGGAAGACACTTTAGCCAGAAAACTGACTTCACGCATAGCAAATGCAAATATTTCACATTGCAACCAATCCTCTAAAGGTTCATATAGACTGGATGCTTAATTTTATATCAAAGGTTGTGGTATGTGTTGCTCTGTCTGGGAAAATAAACCACTGACGGAAGACAGTTTAGCCAGAAAACTGACTTCACGCATAGCAAATGCAAATATTTCACATTGCAACCAATCCTCTAAAGGTTCATATAGACTGGATGCTGCCATGTTATATCAAAGGCTGTGGTATGTGTTATTCTGTCTGGGGAAGTAAAATAATATTTTGATTATTTTAACACTTGGTTTAACTTGGTAGTTTGTTTCTTTATTTGTTTTGTTTAACAACACCAGTAGAGCTATTGGATATCAAACATATGGCCATTTTGATACAATCATAGAGAGGAAACCCACTACATTTTTTTCATTAATAGCAAGGGATCTTTTATATGCACCATCCCACAGATAGGATAACACATACCACAGTCTTTGGTATACCAGTTGTGGTGCACTAGCTGGAATGAGAAATAGCTCAATGGGCCCACCAACGGGGATTGATCCTAGACGACCGCTCATCAAGCATGCACTTTACCACTGGACTACGTCCCGCTCCCTTAATATGGAAGTGTCAGAGGAAATGTGTCGCAATACTGGAGAACAGTAAAGTAATTTTTTAAATGATAACCAAAAAACTAAATATATTTTCTGTAATTTATTTTAAGAGTATTGATGAAAATTTGCAAGACCATTTAACACCAATTTCATACAGCAACAAAATTGTTTTTTTAATAGATTATGCATGCAAAAAATTATTTTATCAGTATTGATAAAAATGTGCATGGTCATTAAACACCAATTTCTTATAGCAATATGATTGTTTCAACTGATAATGCATACATGAAGCTAAATACTATTTTCTACAAGTAGTTTTAACAGCATTGATAAAAACATGTGCATGGCCATTAAACACCAATTTCATACAGCAATCCGATTGTTTTAACTGATAATGCATGCACAAAACTAAATACTATTTTCTATAAGTAGTTTTAACAGTATTGATAAACTGATAATGATAGTAGACAATACTGTGCATGATCATTAAACATCAATACTGATCTTGATAAGTAGTATAATACAAACTTAGTATGTTTCGATTGGTTCGGTGCATTCCGTCAGTTTGTCAGTTAGTTCTTATCTTACCATCGTCATGTCCACTGTACCATATCAGAATTAATCAATATATCAATGCTATAACGCATGGTATATAAGTCTTTGTAACATATTTAACATATTTAGTCTTCCCAGAGAAAGGTCATTTCCTAATTGGTTACAGCAGTCATTGTATAAGTGAATTCATAACATAATATACTTTAGAACACCAATTTACTTTTGTGTTTATTAAGTATTTATGTCAGTGTCACTTACTTTCATATCCTAATGGGATGTACCAATTGTTAAGTGAATTAATAGCATTGTTATAAGTGAATTAATAACATTGTTATAAGTGAATTAATAATGCCCATTTACTTTTGCATTTATTAAGTATTCATGTCATTGTCACTTACTTTCATATCATAATTGGTTTGAGCAATTGTTGTATAAGTGAATTAATACCATAATTTTAGAACACCCATTTACTTTTGCATTTATGAAGCATTTATGTCACTGTGACTTACTTTCATAATTGCATCCAGTCACGGTTTAAGCACCCTTTCTTGGCCATCTCTGCAGCCTGTGAATGACTGACTTTAATGGTTTCATAGTGGGTTCATGAAAGAGAAGTTGACCAATGGCCTTATACCTCCTTAACGAACAATGCTTATAGCTAGTGGGAGCCAGTTCTGGGATTTGAATCCAGTACTTATCAGCCTTCACTGTATTCTCTTTATAAACACATTCATAATGGCTATAGTTTATTTTAAGTGGCCTTTATAGATAGTTTGACTATATCAGATTAAAGACAAGTAAAAAAATCTTTCACCTGTAACTCTGAAAAGCTTTAATAAAAAAGAGGATGTGTTATAAGGTATAATGTAAACAATATATTTATTATGGCTGGCCTGATTTTAAAAAGTATACACAAACAAGGTTGTATTCTTTGGAATGTTTACAAAAATGATGTGTTTTTTACACACACGAAATCCACAATCTTCATCTGTAATTGATGACTTCAATGGTTATTAATCCTCAACTGAAGTCTTAAGTTCTGTTAGATGAAAAACAAATTATGTGACTATTGCATGTTAAGAACTATTATACTTCAAATGATTCTTCAACCATCACTTTTTTTCACATCCAAAAGTTATTGATGCTGGGACGAGAACTATATTACTGCATATCCCAATATATCTAACAAGATCACTTTCTTTGATGAAGAGATTAAAACAGGGATGCTTTTCAATACATTGTGCTTGCTTCCGAGGAAGTGGCTATATTTGAATGTTAGCATTGCATGACAGTGTCAATATATAATAACGAACTACATCACTGGTTAACAGTGTATGTTGCATGATCGGTCAGAGTCGATATATCACGGAGCATCAGTAAGGTGAGAATTAATCGATAAAGAAAAGAGGAACTCTTTTTAATGGTGATATTGCATGACAATAAGCATACAAGCAGTGAACGAAAGGTGCTGAATGTCAAATGGTCATGTTTCTAACCGAGGTGTTACACTGATGATTTGGACTTTGGCGCTCTTCACTGTTGTTGATGGGACTAACTAATCAATGTTTAATGTCTTCCCAGCATGTTTTCCACTGGAGATGGCAGTGGTGATTAGCTCAGTGGTAGAACAGTGGCTGGAGATATCAGATATCATGAAGTGATGCTAGTTGTTGTGTGAAATAGTTCCATTCCAGTCACTGCTAGGGTTTTCAAGTGCTTACCTGAATGGCTTGGGTCACAGGACCGGCCTCGATGGTGTCATCATTAAGACATCGGATATAAGTTGGATATAAGCTGGTAGGTACAGGGTTAGCAGCCCAGTACCAGCTCCAACCCAGAGCAAGCTTTAACGACTCAATGAGTAAGACCACTATATACACCTTCTTCTCTCTCACTAACCACTAACAACTAACCCACTGTCCTGGACAGACAGCCCAGATAGCTATGGTGTGTGTGCCCAGCACAGCATGCTTGAGCCATAACTGGATATAAGCACGAAAATAAGTTGAAATGAATAAAATGAATGGGTCATAGGACCGAACCTCCTCAATGTACCCATTGTTTTGTTGTTGTTTTTCATCCCAACCAATGACCCATGATGCTTTATCAAAGACAGTGGTATGTGTTGTCCTGTTATGGGAAAATACATATACAAGATCCATTACTGCTAACTGGAATTAATGTAGGCTTCCTCTGAAGACTGTGTGAGAATTACCAAATGTTTGACATCCAATTGCCAATGATTAATTAATCAATATGATCCAGTGGAGCTAATAAACAAAAACACACTAACTACTGAGCTACATCACACTTCAAGATTATTGAATTTTAAACAAAAGTGTTATTGCTTTATTTCCTGTCAGTGCAACGTTATCGATTTCCCAAAGTGCAATACAAATGCACACAACCATGCATCGTTATCATCACTGCATGTGCGTACAACACTAAGAACCATTATTGAGGTACATGCATGCAGCGTAATGAAGATCAATTGATCATCAATAAAACATTAATATGCACATACATGTGTACAGTGCAACTGGAGATTATTAGCAGTACAAGAATAAAACAGTTTAAATAGACATTGTTCCCAATCACACTTGTGCATGTAATGCTCACATGCAAGGGAGTACATTTGAAAATTAAAAAAATAAAACCATGGTGTTATCAATAAGAAAGTGCCAATAAAAGACCAATAACTGTTAACTGTAAGGAGTAATCTATGCAGGAATAACACTTTTTTTTTCTCATATTCTGTAAAAGAGAGTTAAAGTTTGTTTTGTTTGACAACATCATTAAGTAATCAATCGCTATTGGAAAACCTAGTCGGTCTGTTGAAGGGGTTTGATTCTACGACTCAAGTACTTCTGGTGAGCAAACTACCAACTGAATGAGTCGTCAACCCTTTTTAAATGGTTGACACATTATCAATTAAATGTAACACGTTTTTACCATCCCAGAGAATTAGTGCAACAATTATCAGCAAGGGGTCTTTTGCATGTATGATTCTATAAACAAAATCAATAGCAAGTACCACAGCTGTTGATACACACATATTATCTTTAACCAGTGTCAAAACAAGAATTCCACAGAATTAAATCTCTCACCCACAATAAACATTTTCAGTGCCTAAAGGAAAGTACATATCCATAGGTACAACTATAAACCAAGTTTCATTGACCTAGGACATATAGTTTATGAGAAACTGATCTAAACATGAAACTTTAATGCAAAAGTTGATTCCATCGCCACTGGCAGAAAAGTAATTCCCCTATCTTGTCTTTTTACTTCACAAAGGTGAGACAAAAAAATTACAGATGAAATGTACAGATATTAAATATGACATTCCTTCACACTTCACTTATTTTTACTTGATTTTTATGCACATATCCATTGATGATTAAGTTCAATATCCTGGGTGTACACCTCCCCAATAAACTCCATTAATCCATTGAAGCTGGTATCAAAATGTGAACCTATAGTACCTACTACCTTACATTGCAATGGCCTAACCACTATTGGCTAACCAAGGCTGTCCATTCCTTTAGAAGATTTAACCTGTTTTTAAACTCCTCCGTATGGAGTGAGATTCAATTTATGATCATTCAGTCAGTGTCTTTAAATAGCAGGCAAAAGTACTCTACGATAACTTGAAACTTGTTGAAGATATTAAAATACTTTCTGAGATCTTCTTGTCTTGAAAATGTTTGTTTATTGTCAAACAGGTGTTAAGTGTTGATGGACAAGCCAATGAAAGACACACTAAAAAGTGCATCCACTGAAACTGGTATGGTCAACGGGGCAATAAAAGATAACAGGGAATCCAGTCTATTGTTGGATTTGTGGCAATCTGAGCCCAGGTGTCTGGTCACATGGCCACTCGAGTGATGGCGAATTCGGGGAATGGGTGAGGAAAACACATGAAACACACACTTGAAGAGGCGGCTTTAATGAGCGGGATCGGGGTACAAAGTACTTGATGGTTTTCACGACAATCAAACACTGATTGTACATATCGTAAAGTAACGCTTCACGTGCAGACCAGTGTGAAACCTAACTTTTTATTAATGCTTTCCCACCATCTCCCAGAAGGGCAAGGAAATTAATGTAGGGCTAATGACACACCAGGACACTGATGACACTGACTAATTGTGACAAATGGTATAGATGTTGATCAGTTGTGACAAATGGCCTAAATAATGACAACAGCAATCAGCAACAAGGCAAGGAAAGAAATATTTGTTTCACTGACACCTCTTCAAAATTTTAAACCATGTCTATTTGATGTGTAACATGGTTTTCAATTTGGTTGAAAAACACAAACAAATTTCAACTTCCACACAGGCTACTTCTTTTAAAATGCAGCAAAAGATATTTTATATGCACCCTTCTATAAACATAATAGCACATAATATCATGGTCTTTGTTAGATCAGTTGTAGTTGGGAAGGAAAAACATGATTGCATGGACTCCATTTACAATGATCAATCTTGCAAGACATTGCACCTCAAGTGAGCACTCTACCATTGAGCTATATCCTACATTCTAGCAACAAAATGTCATTAGTTTCATAGTTTCCTATGAACAGGACAGAACATACCACAGCATTTGATATATTATTAATTGTGGAGTAGTGGCTGCAATGGAAAAGAATCAATGTGTTTTTACAAGCTAAATATTCCTGTATAAATATTGCACAAACTTTCATGACATTTTGGTCAAAGAAAAAAGTAAAAAAACAAAAAACCCAATATCTGGCTTACAATGGATGTCTACTTAATTAAGTCTATAATCAAATAGTCTTAACCTCACTAAGTACACATTTTGTTAGCAGAGTTCTTATAACATTATGCATTGAAGTATATCGATATAACAAATTATCTATATTAATCCTCTGGAGGAAAGTCTTGGATGCTTTTATCGGGTAGTGGTTATAACGCTGAGTGCTTCTCAGCAACCTTTTAGAAGCCATTACTCCTAGGGGTAGATCCTTCCAACAAAGGCAGACATCAAGAGATGGATTATCTGATTAGTAGAAAATAGATTTTACCATTTACAACAGCGGGTGGCAAAAGACAATTGCTCTCCTTGTATAATGGATGGAAAGGTCAGGCCGTCAACATCTGTCTAACTTATTAATTGATAAAGATATTTCTTTCTACCAATGTTTTTGTAAAACAGATAGCATTGTTCTGCATCCATGTGTGTCCAGATCACATAAGATAAATAACAGATGTTGAGTTGATTGATTTAAAGGCACAATATCTTCACTGAAATGTATCATATTTCTTAGTCTATTAAAGTTGTCACTTAAAAACTAACATATCTTGCATATATATTAACTCAAAATCAATAATTTCTGTTAAACTATATATATATATATATATATATATATATATATATATATATATATATATATATATATACTTTAAAAAATCCAAATGTTGTAGTTTTTAAATTCCATATAATAATCTTTAATATAAAGCAAAAGGCAAAGATGTTTATTTTAATCCAGACATTAATCTTTTCATGTCTGTGCTGGAATGAAGTCATGAGCTGAACCTTTTCATGATGTCAAAGTAATTGCATCACACAGCGTACCATCACGTTCATAACATTATTCAATTGATGGTGCATCATGAGTCGTCAGGCTATGAAAGGGTTAATGTTCAAACCCCAGAACATATTTTTAAACTCATGGAATCCATACTCTGTGATAACTTTTCCATTACAGTTGGGTTGCCAAATTGGCTACTCTTTTAGTAACAGTTAAGTGTTGTTTTTATGTACTTTCTGAGTTTCTCACAGAGAAGACATTGTCTGTCCTGGATGGAGGAGTCGGCTGAGGTCGACATCTGTGCCCAGGACAGGCGTGTGCTACATCAGCTTGCTCTGAATGTACACGTTAAACTCTCTGACCTGACCTGACAAGACATTACATGCCAAGACCTTTGATATGCAAGTCATGAAGTCATGGTGAGAATCAGAAGAAAAATAGTAATGCTGGGTTGAATATAATTCAGTGGCAGTGTCCACCATTGGTTTGTGGACTGATTCCTTTGATGGACCTTTTGTTTCTTTTTCATTCAAAAATCGTTTCCTTTCCTTTACTGCAGAATCAGAAATTACCCTGCACGATAAAACAAAAAAACAGGCACCAATTCCACAAAACATCATAAGCTTTCTTTTTGCACTTAAATGTAATTCTGTAACTGAAAAACAAATTCTGTAAGAAACAATAATAAATTTTGAAATAAATATAAATAATTTGTTTCATCCTTACTGTGATCTGTGTTTGGTATGGGTATAATGTTTTGCGTGAAACAGATTCCAAAACATCTAAATGTCCCACAAGTGTTAATTTAAGTAGGCTAATGTAAACTTACAATGTTTTGTGAAATTGGCTCCGGGTCCCTAACCTTTCTAGCTATGGTCAGCAAGTACAAATTTGAAATGCATCACTTCATAATGAACCTTTTGTGTTCAACATCAACAAACACTGCGACCTGCAAGACAACTGTGAATACACTGAGCCAACACATGCTGCTGATGTGTGTATTTGCTGAGGACCTCCCCAATCACCTGGACATTGACTAATACCATTGTTTTCTCCACACAAATGGCCGAAAGTGCTCGCCGATTACTGACGACATGGCTTCGCAGTGAAAACAGCACGCCCATACACACACTGACAGGGGGTCATGTTGGCTTGCAGCAGACACTCTTCATATGCAAATTGAAACTTTAAAGCTAAAGTAAATTGAAGAGACAAACTTTGAAATGTCAGATTTTGTTGGCTGAGACGGTCCATCGTACCATAACATTCATTTTGATGGTGAGCATCAAGTGGAGTTCCCTAAAACCTCTTTTTGTCTTTTTTTCGAGAAAATTGTCTAAAATATTTTTTCGGAAGAAAAATTAAATTCAGTTTAAACTTCAATGTTTGTATCCAATTTAGGATGAAATGAGTTATCCCCGGCAGACACCTCAGCTATCTGGGCTGTCTGTACAGGACAAGTTAATGGTGAGCACACACAGACCAAGATCACAATGAAGTAGCCTTGTGCACACACTCTCGGATGGTTAAAGTTAAATTTTGTTTTCTTTACCAATACCGCCACAGTACAGATATATATTAATCATCAGTATTTTGTAAGATGCTTTGTGGCATATATGTGAAAGCAGGAGTAGGTTTAACACTTTTTACTTGTTACCGAGAATACAGTAAAATAGATATATATATCATATAGCCCATAGTTTTGTTATATGGTTAACCTTTAAGGCCAATAGCATAACCACTATGCCACCAAGGCTAGCTCGTAGTTTTGTTATAAGGATAACCTTTAAGGCCAATAGCATAACCACTATACCACCAAGGCCAGTCTGGCATGATGTCAAGTCTGACTATATTCATTTAGGGAATGTGTGCTTGCATGGATCAGCAGGACGACACCAAAAACAGCTGCCATTACCATTCTTGTTATACATGTCTCAAACCAAACACGTCAGGACATCCATGAAATTCACACATCCTACAGAGGATGGGTCAAGCAAACTATCATCCTCATATCAAGATTTCACCAAAAGCATTAAAATGTCTCAACACCTTTCGATACAGACATTTCTTAAATTACTGACAACAATTTCAAAGCTTCCTGCTTAAGCCCTTAAGAAAGTAACTTTCCTGGACGGTTTATTCGAAGGGACAGTTTTCGCATTGTTTCAGAGGAATCTGTGGCTATCATTCTAAACATTGGGATGTTCAAGTTTTGACATTGTCAACTTTGGCTGCATACTGTGCATACTTCCCACATGGTTACAGACATACAGAATGAGTGGTCCTGAGAAATATGGCCCAACATTTTAACCATAAGTCTGTTTGTTAGA
The DNA here is from genome assembly GCF_016097555.1 of Gigantopelta aegis. Classification (NCBI taxonomy): domain Eukaryota; kingdom Metazoa; phylum Mollusca; class Gastropoda; order Neomphalida; family Peltospiridae; genus Gigantopelta; species Gigantopelta aegis. The sequence continues at coordinate 29,385,869 of NC_054701.1, read as the reverse complement.
AACAGATAAATCTGTATGTGATCTTTTCTTCCACGAGGTGATAAAAAGCAAATGTTAAACAGTAAATTTACTCTGGTATCTGTCTGAATGTGCTTAAAAAACCTAACAGATTTAACATTCCTTGGTGGCTACAAAAACAACAACAGGGCCAAAAATTATATTACTGTATTAAGAAACTGTATGTCACATTATCTGATCATATACATGTAATTTATGTTTAGGCATCAGATGATAAAATTATCTAAATCCAAATGATTATTTGTTAAAGTTTCATAAATACTGCTACAAGTATTAAAAAACCCACATTAAAAGTTCATTTCAAATCAAATTACTGACCTGACTTCATGTGAAACAAAACCTTTTATCACTTAATTTAAATCATTGTGCACACTTCAGCATTAAAAAAAAATCAAAATGGAAAATGTTTAAAATTTGAATTATGTTGATCTTTAATTAACATTTAAAGAACAATCACTTTCTTAAACTTTGATCAATCATCGAAAACCTAAACTTTTATTACATTTAAATATTAATTTACAATGTTGATTTTAATTATATTAGCATTACTCAATTAACTAAGTATTTTAAAAATGTTTAAGATATATTATTTTTAACAAAAACATAAAACACCCAGCTCTTTTAGTAAATCCAATAAAGATTATGTGTGTCACAAAATAAATAAATAACTTTGGACCCTACTAACACAGTTTCAACAGTATGTTAATAATGCACTCCCGGAAATTATTGGTTATTTCTATGCATAATTTATGAATTTATAATAATTGCGCATGGTAAAGACAGAAATAACATACAAGTACCTTGTTAGAAGAAGCAAATTGCCATTCTTCTGAAAATCTTCAGTTTCGTACAACAGTGCTATTAATTTAACGTATGCCAGATAAAATAGCTAATAATACTGTTATGTCTATATATGTATTTTATCACAATATTATTAATACATGTGAATGGACAATGATTATGCAATGGAAAATGAGTTACTACATGAAGCTACAATTAAAAAATGTTTTATTAAACAATGCAATCAAAGCATTTCCTGTTGAGAAAATTGTCAGCCAAATTCAATTTGAAGTTAATTTGATTAATGTATCTACAGGAAAAAAATAAAAATAAACTTTTAAATCTTTTAAATCTTTATATTCAAAACAAAACAATTTTGTTGGCCTACAGCTTTCATTCTTTTACAGAAATAGTTTTCAGGAATGTAGTTTCTTAAATATTTCCCATAGTGCATTCATCATTCTAATAATAATTAATCACTCTACAGATGTTTCTGTTAAACACTGTCCACTTGAGATAAAACCCTGGAATTAACCATCATCAACCTGATTGACAGGAGGGGATTAGTCCACTTTAATTAAACCTTATAACCTGTGTATTAAATTAAGCTGTGCTGAAAATTCCATTAGAGATTGCTTTTTCAATAATTAATTTGGATTAGTTGACATTTTGGCCTATCAATTTAATCAGATAAGCTCAGATGAAGGCTTTCAATTAAAAGTAATTTTTTATGTTTCACTTCATTAGATAATATCATCATGTCACAATAATCGAGCAAATATAACGAGTATGGTCTCATATTGTTTGTTAGTTTACATGAAAAACCCACACTAGTTGAAAAAAATTATTATGATTGTGAATTTGTTCCGTGTTTTTGTATTGTGGGACATTTTAATTTTCAAATATATCTTTTTAAAAGGAAATCTGAATGACAAAATTATTAACATATTCAAATTCATATTTTTCAATTAGGCCGAGTCCAAATGATGTTTTGACAAGCTTCCATGAATCACCATCAGGTATTTTTGCCTTTAGAAAACTGCCATTCCCAAAAATGGTCTGACAAATGTCAAAAAGCGCAAGACAGAGCTCAGTGAATATTTAAACAGATGTGACTGCATGTACTCATGAATCACTGTCAAAACAGTGATGATATCAAATGTTATTGCAATTCTGTGTCATTATCTAGTCTAATGGTGCAAGCAAGAAGTCATACTTTTTCAGTGGTGTAGGAAGGTGTCAAAAGGGGGGGGGGGGGGGGGGGGGGGGGGCACATTTTTATATTTATACACTTTTACATTATTATAAAGCAAAATATCTGAAAAGTGGGGGCACATGCCCCCCTCTACCCCCCCCCCCCCCCCCCCGTCCCCCCCCCAACACACTTCCTATGCCAGTGCTTTTATAAATTTATTGTCTGGGTGGATTTTATATAATAAATATCTGGGGTTTTTAATCACATAGTATTAACATAATCAGCATTGGGAATTCATTTGGTGTTTCAAAAACCATCTAAGTCTGACAGTGATATGGCCACTGCAGTTCTACCAAATGGATTAGCCAATGTCAATGTCTACAACAGCAGGTGTAAAAAAAACACTGTAGCTTTGCCTGTGCTTGACTTCAGTGGCCCCCGTATACATACCGCATTGTGTGAGATTATTATAAGCCCACTCAACTTAATAACTAGAACAAACAAGTCCACACCACCGATACCCTACTCTAATGTCTATACAACTAAAGTCTTGTTTATGCTTTACTCATTGGCTTATTTGTTTGTCTTTTCATGTTTTTGTGTTGCGATGTGGGAGCTCATTGGAATCCATTGTGCTGCAGCTTATCTCATATCTTAAATCCATTAACAGGGCTGACCCTGACCCCCTGCTTTGTTAACGGGATTTGTAGCTTGTTCTAGTGCCAAGTTCATTAAGGTGTTCACCATTGTATACGGGCAGAGTTTTTCTTTAACACGGTCTAACCTTACTTGTATATGGCAATAGTCTCGCTGGAAGTTCAAAAGAAATACATGTTCGAGTCTTAGATTACTGTGATACAATGCCCAAGGCAGGAAAACAAATGGGTTTTTTTGTTATGTACCTTTGATTGTCTGCCATTATAAAGAGATTACAAATGTCGAACCTAATAAAATTCAAAATGCAGAAAAGCTACTTGGAATGCGTGACCAAATGTGTCAAAGATTACTCAAATACCTGCTACTAATTGCGCTAATGGCAGCATAACGATTAATATTAGGGTCAGTGCTTATGAATTATAAAACGTTACGTCTAGACCCAAGCTTCAAACATAGATCTCGAGGTGATAACTAATTCAAACTGAATGGTGTTGCTATGACATTAAAAGCTGAACACACAGGCTTGAGTTCAAACAATACAAGCAAGAGTAGAATTTTAATAATAAAAAATAATTAAATGTTATAATCAAGTGATTTATTTTCTTTTTTCTATTTTCTGGGTATTCCAAAGACTGGATCTGGGGTTAACATATGTAAGCCTGAATCTTCAGTAGAAACAGGCATGTGATAAAGTACCGTATTACACCCCTCAACAATATGGTCCTGTCCCAGACTCAGACACTAGTCATGCCTGAATCTTCAGTGAATATCATGGTTATGTACAACGAGTTCCTCTGATCCTAACTCTTTAACAATCAAGCTTATGGTTTGATTGGGTCTTTTTAAATTTTTATGTCAATATTTCTACAAATATACAATGCAGTTATCAATATTTAATTGTTAATGCTTTTTCATTATCGTGTTTCAGCTGTATTTGCATTGTGCCAGAGAGATCTTAATATTAACATCTATCAAAATTATCAAGCTTGTTTTTGCATCTATTCAGGTAATAACACATTACATGTAATATTTTTCTACTTTGTCCAGAATAAATTATCTCCACAATCAGCTAACAATATCAAATACGATCCAAAAAAAGAAGAAAAAGAAAGGAAAAAAAAGGAAGAAAGAAAGTAAAAAAAAAGCCAAAGAAAATCTTCTAACAAATATAGGATTGGTTAAGTGACAAAAACGCAATCAACTGCTTTTCTTTGCCCCCCTGTGGTTGAACAATGAATGAATGCGGGACTTATAGTGACAAAGAGGACAGTTGTCAGATCACTGACATCACTTTTACAGCACTCAGTGGGCCTGGGCCAGCGAGCCTTCAAAGAGACAAAAGTAGCAGACGTGTTTCCGCAGATTGATTTGTGTAGTCGCCTCCATTCATGGGGTCTACTACAAGTAAGTATTAGTCATTCACCTCATTGATCACTCCACTAATACCAATATTTTGTCTGTGAAGATAAATAATGCAATGGATTCGGAAAGAAAATAAACCAATCTTCATGGCAGACAGCTTTTGATACGACAAGTCAATATTTCAGTGTTTATCTATTGTCAGGTTTTTCTTTTTTGGATGAAAGGCAAATGAAAAAAAAAGTGTGTATTGAATGGACTTCATTAGTGATGTCTATTCATTTTTTATGATGGTTATTAACTTGTTTGATGGCTCACTGGAGTTATTTGTAGCAAATCATAACATATAATAAGCTTTGATTATTGAAGATATTTTTTACATTCAGATTCCAGATATACACTTACATTTCAATAGACCTTTGTGTGAGAAATCACTGACATAGATTATTTAAATAACTGTGGATGGATGTGTTGATGGATGGATGGATGGATGGATGGATGGATGGATGGATGGATGGATGGATGAATGAATGTGTGGATGGATGGATGGATGGATGGATGGATATGTGAATGTGTGGATGGATGAATGGATGAATGGATGGACAAATGCATGCACAGATGAATGGATAGATAGATAGATGGAAGTGTGAGTGGATGAATAGATGGATGGATGGATAGAAGGATGTGTGGGTGGATGAATGGATGGAAGGATGGATGGATGGATGGATGGATGGATGAATGGATGGATGGAAGGATGATGGATGGATGGATGTGTGGATGTGTGAATGGATGGATGTGTGGATGTGTGGATGGATGTGTGGATGGATGAATAAATGGATGTGTGGATGAATTGACTGTTGGATGTGTGGATATGTAGATGGAAATATCATAGATGGGTGGGTTGGTGGCTGGGTGGCTAGGACAAATGGTTGGATGGATAAATGGATGATGGAAATAATGACTGCACAAATGAATGAATGAATGAATGAATGAATGAATGAATGAATGAATGAATGAATGAATGGATAAATCAATCTGTGATGGATGGATGGATGGATGGATGGATTGACATGCAGGTGTACAGATTAATAAATGAAACAATAGCAAATGTATATGAAATTGTGACAAAATTTCCTAATCAATTCTTATTCGCAACCTAATATAAAGAGAAAACTATTCCATATGCTCTTAAATTGTTTTAACATTTGTCAACTTTCAGTGCAATGCTTCGTCATCTGTTTGCATGAAATACAATTTCCTAATAACTTATTAATAACCTTGGGACGGTGCATTGGGTAAGTGCAGTACTTCCTGCAAGTGCCTGACCAAACAGAGGAAGTAATTAAAACCTTCATGTTGGGCCAACATTAAGAGCTCTCGGGCTGTAAATGGTCATAACATGAACTGGTCAGATAAAGGTAGCGTTAATTTACCAATACCTGTCGGGCCGACAATCAATCACTCCCGCTTGTATTCAGTTTGCCCAGTGAATCTCGCTTCCCTACAAGCTTCGGCCTGTATGTTGATATTCAGCCTGTTGTTTTGTGTTCGTCTCACAAGACTTGCATTCATGCCAGTGACAACTGCATGGTCCCAAGTTCCATGCTGGACAATCTCACACAGAAAAGCCTGGCACATAACGGTCATGATCCATTGTCATAAATAAAAATCTATGATCCAGTGAAATCATATATATATTGTGCTACTGAAAAGCTACCAGTAATTCTGATATTAGAAATTGTTATATTAAAAAAAAAGTTATGATCCAGCGAAATGCTATCCATTGTCCATCTGAAAAGCTACAACCCAGTGGGACATTAGACATTGTTATATTTTTTTTTTAAAAGCTATAATCCAGTGAATGATTATTGAATAGCTAATGCATCACACACCATTTCTTTCAGGCTATTGTCATAATCAGCCATTATTCTTCTATAACAAAATTAGCTTTTTCATTGAAACGTGATGTTGTATTTTGTGTTAAATCAAACCAGGCTTTTGTGGAACAACAATTGGAGCTGTCACTGTCACTGTCAAGACGGGTTTTCCTGGAATTGTGATCAGTTTTATTTGGTGAACATTATAATGGAATATTGATCATGTTTAATATATGCAGAGACTATAGTCTGTTGTACTGATACACAACAAAGGAAAGGAATGTCTGTTTAAACAACACCTCAGAACAGTATTTGAATCATTTGTTACCAGGTGGCATATATATGGGACATACAGTTCTTGGTATTTTGTATTAAAAGAGAAATCCATTGCTGCCACCCACATAGGCTACTTCCACAAGATGAGGTCAAGGTCATGGTTAAAACCAAACATGCTGGTTAGAGAAAGTTGTTATGAAGCATGATTTGAACACACACTCACATACTTACATACACACACAGATATATATATATATATATATATATATGTATATACACACACAATGATCTTAATCAGCACATAAACACATTTTCACAAACAAGACAGTCTTTTTGCTTAATCCAATTATGTTTCAAGCTGGCTATCCTATGCAGCCACACACACACACACACACACACACACACACACACACACACACACACACACACACACACACACACACACACACACACACACACACACACACACACACACACACACACACCATAATCATACACCTATCCACTGCCTATCCACTGAGCCATTACAACTTGCTCTGGGTTGGAGCCAGTACCAGGATGCGAACCCAGTACCTACCAGCCTAAAGTTGATGGCTTAACCGCTACATCACCATGGCCAGTACTAACCATAAGCTTAATGGCTTAATTAACCTCTATAATGGAGACCGGTACTAAGCTTGTTATCCCAACAAAAGACAGTTTGACTGCTTCATTACATAAGTACACACACGGTAACAATACCCATCTGATGAGTAATGCGTACAACGTACAGTTGAAAAGCCCGGGCTGCCAAGTCATCTTGTAAATATTGACCATCGCCAATGTTAGATGATAAAGACTTCTGGGAGAAGTGTGACTGCGGGAGTAATGTCTGTAATTTAGACATTTCAGATAAATATTGATAAATGGCACATCGTCTCAAGACCCCTGGCTACTGGTGACCGCTGGGACAATATTTGATCATTCTCGTGTCATGAGCAAATCAACCTGTCCATACATTGGCTGTGTATGGATTTCAAAGTTTTTGAATTTGAAATTCTGATCTGTTTAAAACAAAATGGTTTGGGTTTTTTTAAAAGTTCTTGCATGGCTAAAGATTGAAATTTCATTAAACACTTAAAAATAAGAACCAAATATCTTAATTAAATTTGTATTCTGATCTATAGTACATATTATAAAATATTTTTTTTAATTATTGATTTTAAATATATGTAATAATTGTTTTAAATACAAATGCCAAGTAATTTTTCTCAACAAAAATTGTTCATTCTGTATCCTATTAACATTTGTTTTATTTTTATTAGACATAAAAAATTAATCTATGATGTTAAAATATATTGCTGATGCTAATAGTTACATATGGTAGTAGCTTACCTGTATAAAATAACCAGTGACAAAAAACTACCTTTCATACAAACTAAGGTATCCATAAGTAATCAATTCTATACTGTCTCAATCTTCCTTAAAAAAATATATATAAGAAAACTTAATACACTAACCCATGCTTAGCATCACCATATTTAAAACCCCCCATAGCAAATGACCTTTAATCCAACAGAGATACGGAACTTAACAGTTGTGAAGAAGGTAATATTACATATATCACTAATAAAGGGGCTAAGCTGTTTATTTATGATCATAATGAAAACTTACCTTTTTACTTTTATCCTTTGGTCGAAAACGATAAGACCATTTCATCATTCTACCCCGTTGGTATTGAGTTCACCATCAAAATGCCTAGTATCCAAGTAGAATTGTCCACTTGTCATAATGGTGTCCAGCGTTCAGACAACCATGTCCAGTGTTTGACGCATGCGGTCTAACATTAAACACAGAATCATCACCCCATACAATAAATATCCATATTCCACGGGCAGCACCTTGTTTTATAAATCAGTACAAATTCACTGTATCCAATGTCAAAATCCTTCAGATTTGTCTATCTTTAGCTTAATATCCCTTGTAATATTAATTATTACTTAATGGTCATTCCTTTACTAATTGTTCACATCTTCTATGCATACACTTTATCGTAAAAGTGCAACAGGTACTACTAACCACAGAGCTAATATTCATTAACACACAGAATAATCCAACAGTAATCCTATTTCCATGTTATGCTGAAACTGTTGACACACTGTTGATGTAACGAGCTCTACTATTGATTATGTCACACATTCAGCCCACACTAGTTTCTGTGCCTCTCGTCTCAATAGTTTGTTGTTTTCACACAGGTGTAAACCATCTGATTTGCACTGCCCAAAATTACTTTACCTATTTATACCACTGTACATTGTCTGCATTGAGTATGTGCCAAATGTAATGGCCAATTTGCATACTGATCACCAAAAATGTTAACGACAATTCTTACAGTAGGTTCGTAAACAGGTGAATTGAGTTATGTAATAGAGTTGTAAAACACAGAAAGAACAATAAGTTCCACAATCGTTATTTCACACTTTTCTACTTCAAAGGAAGCCTTCAGATTTTTCACTCCTGGAACATGATACTTCACCATGAAGTACAAAGTAATGCAGGAATTGGTTATTTCCAGGAATGAAAACTATATAAAAATATATTTTAGAAATATATTCTTGAAATCTATTAGTTTAAAAAAAAAAAAAAAAGTTTAGTAGATCACATCCATCACTGAGAATTAATTCCACACAGATAAAACTGTTATTCAGTGTTTTTGGTCATCTTGTAAAAATTTCAATCAAACAATATATTCCATGTAGTCCATGCAATAAAGCATAAATTAGTTTAAAAACAAAAGTTTTTATATGTGATTAACTCAGATTAAAAAAAACCCATGTATCACAGACTTATTCCGTCGGTGAATGCAAACCAGTGGCCACTACATCACACGGCCTGACCCCAGTCACCTCGCTGGTGTCCCGCCAATAACTGACATCGCTGAAGCCAAAGCCTTGATTGAAGCAGCGACAACGTACAGGTGCAACGAATAGCCCTAGTTAAACACAGCACCAAGCCACGGTCCCCCGAGCTGTCGAGTGTGAAAACAAATACACACCTACCTGTAAAGCAGACCAGGTGTAGCCCATTCTCACAATAGGGGTGTTGGGTCAACGGGCTCTGATTTAACAGTGTACGGTGATCGATAATTGGCAATTGGGCTAACAGAATTGTATGTATACTAATCTTTTAAGAAAATCAAACTACAGGGAGTGGCGAAGGTAAACACTGTAGTTTTACTTCATTAATAACCGTTAGTGAGTCAGTATCTTAATGTATTATTACTGTATTCGCCTATGGACCAGAGAAACATGTATAGTAAAATAAAATTACTTAAAACAACAGCAATAATATCTATTACCTGTGTAGAAAAGACTTTTAAATTTTGTTTATATATATTTGTTGCACAGAGAAATTTGGTAGAGACAGGTACAGAACATTAATGAATATGCATACATACAATGTCTTTGATATAGCTTAGACACCAGTCTATATATATATATATATTTATTGCCCAGAGAAATTTGGTTGAGATAGGTACAGAACATTAATGAATATGCATATATACAATGTCTTTGATATAGCTTAGACACCAGTCTATATATATATATAGTATATCAATTATTTCACAAACTGACTATTACACCATTACATATTATGTCTAGATTCTATGATATTCCAGTAATTTAAAACTATTAGAACAATTAGTTCACAGGAACCACCAACCAGTGCTTTCAGACAAGAATATTTACTGACATGGCATGTTCTGCCCCCCCTGTTGGTAACCAACTGAAACGTACTTGGCTATAACAATAAGTAGTAACATTAAACAACTGAATCTGATCCCCCACCCCACCTCTGTAAGATTAAGGTCTGGACCCAGTGATGGCCCCATGTTCCCCCATCTGCCTCCACCTATGACTGGTTGGGTATCGCTATACAAACATTTCTTTCCTCGTAATCCAAGTGTAACTAGTACAATAAAGCCATATGTATCATGTTTTGATGTCTACAATAATACAAACAATATGCTGGGAAATGGTGTACACACAAACACACACACATACACACACATACACACACACAAGATGTATGTGTTTTGCTATAAGCAAAGTATACAGTGGGTCATAAAAATTTGCTTGTCATTGCCGCAGAGTCAAGTTTCTTATCCTCAGTCAATCACAGACCACTCTATCTACCGGCGACACACAAAGTCTTCCATGCAGAGAGATACCCTGACAATTAGTTATTATGACAAGAAAGGGGGATTAGGGTGGGGTCAGGCCACATGGGGTTGATTCTATCTCCGTGGACAAGTCAGAATCCTTCTGCTTTGATGTTTATCTCGGTGACAATGGTAAAATGGCCACTAGATGGCAGTGATTGTGAGATTAATCCACAATGTTTCACTCAACTATTCATGGGAAAAAGTTGATGAGATAAATCAGGCCACGTATTTATGTAATGATGGAAATGTTTAGAGTAAACCACCAAATCTCAACTGTTGATGAAAGCAGTTGAAGATATAAATCAGGCCATGTATTTATGTAATGATGAAAATGTTTAGAGTAAACCGCCAAATCTCAACTGTTGATGAAAGCAGTTGAAGATATCAATCAGGCCATGTATTTATGTAATGATGAAAATGTTTAGAGTAAACCACCAAATCTCAACTGTTGATGAAAGCAGTTGAAGATATGAATCAGGCCATTGATTTATGTAATGATGGAAATGTTTCGAGTAAACCACCAATTATTGACTATTGAGGAAAACATTTAATTTAATGAGGAATGGATTTATGCAATGATTGACGAAAGTAGTCGATTCATGAATTAGGCCATGGATTTATGTAATCATGGAAAGGCGAAATTAAAGTTTGTTTTGTTTAATGACACTGTTTAGAGAACACTGTAAAAGCTAACAGTACTTAAACCACCAGCTCTCAACTACTGTAATTGTAGAAATGTTAAGAGTAAACCACCAACTGAATGTACTGTGTAGATAATGTTAAAACAAAGCAACAGATTTTATGGTAAATTTTAAAATGATAAAACTGTTACAATCATTAAGATATCAAAATGTTTCTTCTTAAAGCAGGTGGTTGCTTATTGCAGTTTAATATGCATGGTTCTAAGTATATTAGCTAGCTTAAAGGGACATTCCTGAGTTTGCTACATTGTAAGATGTTTCGGAAAAATAAAATATTTCTACGATTTAACTTACATATTAAATATATTTTCTTGTTTAGAATATCAGTGTCTGTATATTCAATCTGTTTCTGGTCGTCTTAATATTTGTAAGAAGCCCAAACTGGATTTTAGGAAATAAAATGAACTTTAACCTAGTAAAAATATTAGAACGATCAGAAACACGTTAAATATACAGCCACTAATATTTTATGCTGAAAAATACATTTGATATGTAATTACAATCGTTAAAAAGTCTCTGTTAGTCGATAACATCTTAAAAATTGCAGGAAACTCAGTAATGTCCCTTTAAGATGGTATCATGGGAGAGGACACTTTACTGTCTATACCAGTTACGCCATTAATTTGTTGTGGACAGATTACATTGGGCAATTAAGCTGCATACCCTGTACATGGTGCATGAATCTCAATTTGTATGAGAAAAATAACTTATCATTGTAATCAATGTAAAAAGAAAAAACAGGAATATAAAAAAATTATGCATTTTATCCTGTTTAGGCATACTGTGTAAAAAGAATTAATAGACTTTAATCTGCAGTAATTACTGATGTTATTGAAAAAAAACCATCCACAATAAAAACAGATAATTAAATCAATTAATATTAGTTTGTAGTTGTAACAAACAAAAATGATTAGCAGGTATATAAAAAAAACCTCCTAAATATTTTATCCTATTCCTACGTGTACAAAAGAATTTACAGATAACAAATTCTGTGTAAAGATTTCCATCTGTCGGTAATTACTGACCACTATGAAGTCATCAACATCACCTCCTTGAGACAAATATCTATTGAAGGAAACCCATCAAATCAATGAAGGCTAGCAGTGACAATACCTGCAGACATGTGGCCCTTGCATATTGAAGTAATTCGTCACAAGAAAGACAATACCACAAAGACAGTTAAGTCCGGTCTGTGAAGACCAGATCGTCTAAAATAAAAACCTCCACTCATGTTTAGTACTCACTTAGATTTGCACATTAACAAGCTAGAACAAGTTTGAAATCAATACCCAGAGAAAGCAATTTCTAATTTGGTTATTACTGGCCATCACAATATATACTTTTACCAACATCCCAACGTATACTTTTCTTCATTATGCCTTTCAATTGTTCTTAATTAGGCTTCAGTACAAAACATACATTGATTTTTGTCCCATAAAAAGCTTTCACTAAAAATAGATGACAACAATTTAGACTTTTTGTTTTCCTTTTTACAGAGGTCATCAGCAGGATGGGTTTTTAATAAAAGGAAACTAATGAAGGTTTGTTTAATATTGAACTGTGATAAATAAATAATGAAATGAATAATTTACAATATTATGGTACATTTAGATGTCTTTATAGTATTTGCAACTGGAGAAACCAATTGTCATCATATTATAGGTAGTACTATACCAAATAACTTCCGGCTGGGTCAAAGTTCGAGGTGCACCAAACTTTTGATAGAGAAGTGAACACCACAAGTCCTGTGATTGGTTATAAATGTGAGTGTGTTGGTTGTAAAAAATAATAGTTTCATCTGGGTAAAATAAATGTGCAATTTTATTTCATCTAGTACCAATGTGTCAAGTAGCCTTGTGCTTGAAACATGTATGGGGTACCTGTAAAAAAAAGTACTCAAATTTTGTGCGAAACTAGGGTAGTCATAGACGCTACCCGTTATCTCAGAAACGAGCAGCTTGACCCCCATTTTTTTCTGATTCACTTTAAGTGTAAGGGGTGGTAGTATTTATATCCGTGGCGTTTATGTCGGTTGATACGTTGCAGGTAGGAGTTTTAGCCGCATATGTTACTATTGTCGTCTATGGGATTTGATTTGGTAGTATACACCCTATATGAGGTGTAGTGGGTCAATGTATCATCAGTGGTTATTACTGTAGGTGTTGAATACTGCAAGTGGGACAAATGGTCGGAGTGTGCGAAGAAGGCAGCTGCTCCTGCATGGGTTATGCTTTATAATTACGTAGTAGCAAGGTATTTTATATTCACTCTCTCATAAACAGGATATACATGTAACATGGGTTATGCTTTATAATTAGCAGCAAGGTATTTTATATTCACTCTCATAAACAGGATATACATGTAACATGGGTTATGCTTTATAATTAGCAGCAAGGTATTTTATATTCACTCTCTCATAAACAGGATATACATGTAACATGGGTTATGCTTTATAATTAGCAGCAAGGTCTTTTATATTCACTCTCATAAACAGGATATACATGTAACATGGGTTATTCTTTACAATTAGCAGAAAGAGGTCTTTTATATTCACTCTCTCATAAACAGGATATAACATGCCACAGTCCTTGATAAATCATAAATCAGTTACCGGTATAGAGTAAAAACTGGATGTGAAAAAAAAATCTAACGAGTCTTCTTATAGAGAAAGAAAGAAAGAAATGTTTTATTTAACGACGCACTCAACACATTTTATTTACGGTTATATGGCGTCAGACATATGGTTAAGGACCACACAGATTCTAAGAGGAAACCCGCTGTCGCCACTACATGGGCTACTCTTCCGATTAGCAGCAAGGGATCTTTTATTTGCGCTTCCCACAGGCAGGATAGCACAAACCATGGCCTTTGTTGAACCAGTTATGGATCACTGGTCGGTGCAAGTGGTTTACACCTACCCATTGAGCCTTGCGGAGCACTCACTCAGGGTTTGGAGTCGGTATCTGGATTAAAAATCCCATGCCTTGACTGGGATCCGAACCCAGTACCTACCAGCCTGTAGACCGATGGCCTGCCACGACGCCACCGAGGCCGGTCTTCTTATAGAGATGATCTTTGATCTCTTGCTGCTTAGAAAGCATGTGTTTTTAACTGTTCATCTGAAATATCTTTTGTAAGGATAGTAGGTACATGTACAGTCATGCCTGTATTAAAAAGAAAAAAGATCAGAAAAGATTATTATTTAAAAAGCTGACTGCTTATAGACACATAATTCTTACTAGAATAATATATTATATTCTTAATCTTTTAATATTAATTTTTTCATTTAAAGGTGCATTGTCTGGAATATTTTTATTATTTAAGCATTTAGAACAGAAAATCCTATTACGTTTGGTGCATATAAGACGCTGCACTCCGAATTGGTTTTAGTACACTGGCTTTTCTAAGTTAAAAATAAACCCAGTATTTTGAAAGTGGGACACTTTTGCCGGGCTCCCTCTGGGCTAAAAATAGTATGCTTCAGCTATTGTTGCATTACAAAAACCGAGCGGATTCTAGCAGCCAATTCCTAGCAGCCAATTCCGCTTGCAGCCACTTTCAGCAGACACTCATGGCGACGTTCTAAACACCGGATTTATATGCCTTTCGATTGTTACCTGTATTTCACACACTTTTAAACACACTGTTATGCTAATTTTTATTATTCACTACAGCTTAAGAATTTTAGAGTTTTATATAATAACAACACAAAAACAAAATAACAACCAAGACTCATTTTCACAGTCTTATTGTTACTAATATCCGTATAAATATAACTTAACTGTTTTATTAAGCACTTTTATAATATCTGAAGTATCACTTTAAAAATCCGTCTGTACTATGGTAATATAGGATGTCCAACTAGTTTCGTATAGACCACACCACAACACACATTATAAAAGGCGTATGAGTCCGGTGTTTAGAACATCGCCATGCGTGTCTGCTGAAATTGGCTGCTAGGAAGTGGCTGCTAGAATCCGCTCGGTATTACAAAATGGCAAGAATTGTTCTAACTGGCTAGTAAGCATTTGACGATATGCGTTAATGACGACAATTCGCGAGTGAATTAAAAGTGCAGTTATGCTTGTATTTGAACTTAGAACTTGACTGTATACGACTGAAACCAGACATTGCAGCTTTAACAAAAAAACTAAAAACTTTTTTTTCATTGGGGGCGGGTGAAGGTTGGGAAACAAGTGGGATTCAAGACAAAATATTGTTTGCTTAATAATATCATACATTTTTGGTAACTACTTCAAAGAATTTATTTTTTTGCTTTAATTTCATGAAGAATTTTTTTTTTAGAAAACCCCCATTAAAGAGTCTGTCCTGAGTTTGACATTTATGAATCAAAAATTTCTTACATATGAAATTTGTTTTATTAGGAAATAATTTTAACCTAATACAAACACTAGGACAGTCAGAAACGTATTTAATATATAGCCACTGATATTTTATGCAGAGAAATCTATTTAATATGCAATATTAGTCATTAAACTATCTCCATTAGTCAGCGACATCTTAACAATGGCAAAAAAATCAGGACAGTCCCTTTAAATCTTGATAAAATCATTTCCAATGCAATGCATTAACATCAAACAAATGGATTTGTTTAATATTTAACTGACTAAACATGTGACAAATTAACAAATGAAGACAGTGACAGTTAAATGCAAGGCTGCACAAACATGATTTATTCGTTTTGTTCCTTAATAGTGGTTGACATTTTTTGCTAGAAATTATGATAAAAAAGCAGTTATGAAAATAATTTAATCTGTCATTAAAGTCATTTTATTTTTCAAAATACATGTTCATATGGTGCTGCAATAACCCTACTGACGTGTTATACTAACAAATTTACAGGAAAACTATGACATTATCCATTCAGATTTACTAGTATTTGAAAAAAAGGTAATTAGTTTCTGAGGTACATGTACCTTTTTTGTTTTGAATAAATTTAATTTTGAGCTGTGACCAAAGATAAGTTAGATTTGTGAAGCTTTAATTTAAGATAAGGTTAAAGATTCTTTGTTTAATGACACCACTAGAGCACATTGATTAGTTAGCTATCAGCGATTGGATGTGAAACATTTGGTAATTCTGACATGTAATCTTTTTCGTAATGAAAAGTATTTGAAAACTCTATATATTTCAGAACTTTCAAAATGTATTCAGCGTGCTTTTGTTTTTTTTGTTATTGAACATGTATGTACTTTTAACCATTCTGTCAGAAATCAAAAACACGCTCACACAACACCCATATAATTTATGGATTGCAGGCATACAATTATCAATATCAATTAGGCAGAGGTGGTAGATGCAAATTACCCCGAGAGCTGCCAACAGTATAGAAATGCCGTGCTTCAGAGTCATAGATCACCACACACAATGCACCCCTGTCTCGCATAGTGATTTGGTCTACAAGAACACCGGCTGGCGTTTGCATGAGAAAAGTTTTCCAATACTCTGTGTTTTCCCCGGCATTAAGTCGCATTCATCGAAGCAAGGTTTGTAGACCTGCAGTCAGCTAAAACAGGGCAAATGGGAGAGTTAACTGTGGGCAAATTACTTTTTTCTTTGTCCTTCAGGCTTTGTTATTAATACGGCTAGTGTTTTGCCAATAACGAGAAAATAGATATTGTGTAATAAATATCAAAGATTTTGTTTGTGTGTATGTGTGTGTGCGTCATTAACATCCTGGGGGTGTTTGGCAACATGCTGCAGATTGTGCTGGGAACAAATTCACTTTAATAGATGAAATGAATGAATAAATCAAATAATTATTAACTCTATAACTCATTTTTCCATCGATCTACAAATATTCATGACTGCTATACAAATGTAATAGTTGATGAATTTAGTGATATTATATGGGGTGGGTTTTTTTTTTGTTGTTGTTTGTTTGGTTTTTTGGGGTTTTTTGGGGGTGAGGTGTTTTTAAAACCCACAAAATAAATGATTCTGCAATTGTTTTTAGATACATTTTTTTAAATTATTTTTTATTTTATTTTATTTATTTATTTATTTTTGTGTGTGTACAAATTGTTAGTATACAAAGGTTTGATTGAATGAATGGATGGATGGATGGACAGATGTGCGGGTGGTTGGACAGAGGGATGGGTGGTGGTTGGTTGGTTGGATGGATGGATGGATGGATGGATGGATGGATGGATGGATGGATGGATGGATGGATGGATGAATGGATTGATCGATGGATGGATAGATGTGCGGGTGGTTGGACAGAGGGATGGATGGATGGATGGATGAATGGATGGATCGATGATAGATGGATGGATCGATTGATGGATAGATGTGCGTGTGACTGGACAGAGGGATGGGTGGTTGGATGGATGGATGGATGGATGGATGGAAAGATGTGTGGGTGGTTGAACAGAGGGATGGGTGGTTGGATGACTGGATGGATGGATGGATGGAAAGATGTGTGGGTGGTTGGACAGAGGGATGGGTGGTTGGTTGGATGGATGGATGGATGGATGGATGGATGAATGGATTGATCGATGGATGGATAGATGTGCGGGTGGTTGGACAGAGGGATGGATGGATGGATGGATGAATGGATGGATCGATGATAGATGGATGGATCGATTGATGGATAGATGTGCGTGTGACTGGACAGAGGGATGGGTGGTTGGATGGATGGATGGATGGATGGATGGATGGATGGAAAGATGTGTGGGTGGTTGGACAGAGGGATGGGTGGTTGGACAGAGGGATGGGTGGTTGGTTGGATGGATGGATGGATGGATGGATGGATTAAAAGTGGGGCACTGGCTGGGATGAGTAAAATCCAATGGGTCCACCAATGTTGATCCTACAACTAAAACTCCTTAGCCAATCAATCAATTTCAATCGACTAATTTTACACTACACTGATGTTCACACTACGTAAATACAGTGAGCTATATTGATAAGTCTGTGACAGAAAATAGACCAACAGACAGAAGACAAAATCAATTTCAGATTCGTGTTTGTACACTACTGCAGTCACCATGTGACAGAAAATAGACCAACAGACAGAAGACAAAATCTATTTCAGATTCGTGTTTGTACTCTACTGCAGTCACCATGCGACAGAAAATAGACCAACAGACAGAAGACAAAATCAATTTCAGATTCGTGTTTGTACTCTACTGCAGTCACCATGTGACTTAATATACACTTACGGCAACACTTTGTACTTTACAGTAAATGTCAAAAGTTAAAGTTTGTTTTGCTGAACAACACCAATAGTGCACATTGATTTATTAATCATTGGCTATTTGATGTCAAACATTTGGTAATTTTTACAATCTTCGAGAGGAAACCCACTACATTTTCCATTAGTGGCAAGGGATCAGACACCAAGCTTTACATACAAATTATGTGGTAGACAGACACACACACACACACACACACACACACACACACACACAGAGGCAGACAAGCAGACTTGTGCAGATACAAATACAGACACATCAGACAGACAGACAGACAGACCTCGCCTTGAAATAAAATGAGAGGAATGATTGATTGCTCCCCTAAGTTAGATTATGAGGAGTCTTTCAAGATATTACCACACTGAGAATTGATATTTAATCCTTTTGTAATATATTTACCATTTTTAAAAAAATGCTTTTTTTTTTTAAATAATGCTTTTTGAACTAGTCTCAGGGGAGTGATGGGGAATCAAATAATGGTGAACTGGAGTGATGGAGAACCAGAGTAATGGGGAACTGGAGTGATGGAGAACCAGAGTAATGGGGAACTGGAGTGATGGAGAACCAGAGTAATGGGGAACCGGAGTGATGGAGAACCAGAGTAATGGGGAACTGGAGTGATGGAGAACCGGAGTAATGGGGAACCAGAGTGATGGGGAACTGGAGTAATGGACAACCGGAGTGATGGAGAACTGGAGTGATGGGAAACCAGAGTGATGGGGGAATTGGCATGATGGGGAACTGGAGTGATGGGGAACCAGAGCGATGGAGAACCAGAGTGATGGAGAACCAGACTGATGGGGAAACTGGAGTGTTGGGGGAACCGCAGTGATGGGGAATCAGATTGATGGGAAAAAGGCGTGGTGGGGAACCGGAGTGATGGGAACCAGAGTGATAGGGAACCAGACTGATTGGGAAACTGGAGTTATGGGGGAACCACAGTGATGGGAATCAGAGTGATAGCTCCCCTTGAATGGCAAGGTCTGGAGACAGAGACAGACAAATCAATTTTCTGTGCACTATTTTCACTCTCTTATTAATCTGCACACGATGGACGCTGGACTTATGTTCTCTGAAAAATTCTTCGTCCAAATACGTCAACAATTTCCTACTACTGTGGGAGATGATCCCCAGGCCCCCCATGAAGAAATGTAAGTGGCTTAATCCTCTTTGTCAGTCTCATCCCATTGACGAGGTGGTGTGCGGCAACACCAATGATAAATAGCATGACAATAACGGAACAATCCATCACTAAATCCATTGTCGGACTAATAGTCAACAATTCTATCTTTTCTTGTCAATGACCTGAGGATAAAAACAAAATCTTCAATGGATAAAAAATACTAGGAAATCAAAAATAGTTCTTTTTCTGACAGTTTGCATCACCAATGTTTGCCGATTGAAATGCATTTTGCTGCTTTTTAAAAAAAAAAAAAAAAAATGGATTAGGCACCAGTCTTCAGACTTGTAGAGCTGTCTTTTATGTTTTATGCATGTATTATACATCTATTGTCGATCTTGTGTTAAGCATCTACCCAGGAATTAACCAAATTTAATGCTGACAGCGTCTAATACAGATTAGTTTGAGATAAAGTAGAGAATAATATGACCTGTTAAAACAGGTGACTGCTTTATTCATTCAGACTATTTTGTACTCTATTAAATTATAGTCTATTAAAACAAAGTTCCAAATTCAAGTCTGTTTTTGTTTTTGACATTACTAGAGCACACTTATTTATTAATCAGAGTTGACCATTTGAGCAATTTTGACTACTTTTAAATCTGATTATATATTATCCACAGTAAAAGTAAAGATTGTCCTCTGAAGGAAGATGGCAAGACAAACTACAAAATTTACTGATTTTGAATGATAAAGTGGCTATGAAGTACAGGCTGCAAATTAATAGCAGGATCACAGCTGTATGAATATCAATTACATAATTTTAAAACACTAATAGAACAACACAATCCCTGCCCAACCCCCCCCCCCCCCCCCCCCCCCCCCCCACTAGTATATGGATGGTTTTGTGGCTTATAGTTTGCACATATCACTTTTACATCAGCTATGCCACTGAATAGCATTCCACAAGTAAAGACTGTGACATGATTCCAAAAGTATGTTACAATAAAATACATTAAAAATATGTGATAAGTGAAAACATTAACCAGCTGAACATAATTTCTATTCTAAATTCTGAACTCTAAATAACACCTTTTTTATATTTGGCAAGGGTCACTACACTAACAGTGTTACAATTGTACGGTATAAAAATTTCAGATCCATCACCCGTTGAAACCATATACATATACATACATAAAATAGTGACTTATCCCTGGGGGTACTGTCACTTTCGTGTGCAACTTCCCACAGTTCGGGCAAATGAATTTCTAATTGATCAATTTATCATGTTATGTGTGTAGGATCTGCTGAGAGGAAGTATCAATCATGTGTATATATATGGAATTATCTCTTTAAACAATGGAAAAACAATTATCTGTGATTGTTCCTGACATTGATGTATGAAAAGACAATCTGTATCACAAACATCAAAGGGCAATGCACATGACTCAAATTGAATATTCTGACAGTTTACAAGGATCTTCCCAGTAGTGCAATGAATAATATTTTGCAAGAATCTTCCAAGACATAATTTTTCAAGGATCTTTCAAGCATAGTAATAAAACTATATTTCACAACTACATGTATCTTTTAAACATAGCAATAAGAAAAATATTTTGCAAGGATCTTTTAAACAGAGTAATAAGACAATTTATAGCAAGGATCTTTTATCTATAATAATGAGACATATTTCATAAAGGTCTTTTATATACAGTAATAAGACAATTTATAGCAATGATCTTTTATCTATAATAATAAGATTATTTATAAAGGATCTTTTATCTATAATAATAAGACTATTTATAGTAAGGATCTTTTATCTATAATAATAAGACTATTTCATAAAGGTCTTTTATATACAATATTTTGCAAGGATCTTTTAAGTACAATCTTCCATGCTCACCAAAAAGACATTATTTTTGCAAGATCAATCCCAGTTAGGTATTTGCAAGATTTTTTTAAGCACAGTAATTAGAGATTATTTTTGCAAGGATTAATCAGACATTATTTTGAATGATCTTTTAAAGACACGAATGAAACAATTTTTTTATGCAGTATGTTATAAATCATTAATATTGTATTACAATTTAGTCATTCAACACTAAAATAAAAGTATCCTTGGGTTTTCTTAATTAATATTATTTCATACGAACTCTTTCACAGATAGATCAACATTTGTTAGGGTCGACTAATCATGTAACCATTGTTGAAATGAAAACCAACTCCAACACAGTTGGTGGACTTGATCCCAAGACCTCTTGCATGTTTGGTAAATACTTCCACACTAAAAATAAATCCCATTGCAAAATGTATCTAAGTTAACGGGAGAAGATGAGAATTATTAATGTTATTCGCTGAAGTAATGTACATTTTATCTTCCCATGCCTGATTGATCTTTTACAGTAATAAGACTATTAAATAGTTTACGGATTCAAGCAGTAAATGACCGTACACCAGCGGAGTTTTAAAACGACTATATCTGATTAAGAGATTTACTTTCTTCTTTGTAAATAGGCTAAACTCCAATGATCAAAGGAGTTTCCCACGTTCGAGGTGTTTACATTTACTGCATGAATACCTGATATGATTGGCCACCTGGCCAGCGGAAAAACAAGCATGTAATCGGAGTTACTTTTACAAAAGGTGAAGCAATAACCCATATGAACTAGTAAAACATAACTTTTGTTTTTACTATTAAAAAAGGGAAGTGAAAAGAAAGGAATATTTACTTAATGACATATCAACACATAAATTTAAGCTATGGCTATTTGATATTTGATACACATGGTCTAGAGCATCAGAGAGGAAACCTGCTGCCATCACAGATTATTCCAACAGAATAGCAATAAGGGATTTTGCATATGATTTTATTCACAGACAGGACAGTTCATACCATAGCCTTTGGTATTCCAGTCATGTGGCATGTGTTGGAATGGAAAATTCCATTAACATATGGAAATAAAATGTAAACTGATGGTCAGTATATTCTGTAATGTGACTGAGTTAATTACACTGTTTTGCAGGCATCGAATAAACTCTCAACAAATTTAGCGACATCATTAGAAAATGTTACAGGCCAAGTTAACTGCTCAAGCACCTATGGTTAGATTGCAACCAGGTATTTCTTTCAAGAAATATGACATACGGTATTCAAGTTGGTCATATATAGCTCTGTGAAAAAAATGCTTCAGTTTATAATGGACATAACCATATTGAGTTTTTAGATTTGAAGGTCTTATTGTTTAATTTGATGCTAACAACTGTTTACATTTTTACCTCAGGCTAATGCTTGTGCTAAAAAATATTGCACTTGCCAGCATCAAAGAGACCATAACTCCCACAAGTCTATGAACTCAGTATGGTTAATTCATAACTCTGTCATCATCATAATTGGTTGAGAACATCAAACATTAGAAGTCTATATACCTGTATACAATTTTAAATATCATAGCTTGCTTTAGTCTCAAACATAGATTCTTTATTTCATTACCTAAACTGGATAATCTCAGCCAAATTCCTAATTGTTCAAAACACAAGGGCCTAATAGACAAATCCTATAAAAGTGTACTAAACATGCACATAAAAATAAATCCAATAAGTCGCCAGTGCTTTATTAGATCAGTCGTTTATATTATACAACTGTGACACATGCATGCAGTACCAGATGGTTGACCAATATGTGACATCAAACCATTAAACCATGTAGCCATGTTAAATATTACAAAATACAGAAAACCTTGACATAATGCTACAATAATGTCAGTGTCAACAGGTGTTACTAAATTACAAATAATTAAATTAATCATGTAGTGGGAGGAAACTGTAGGAGATGAACTGTTTTTATGGCAATTAATCAAAGTAAAATATTTGAACTTATTTATGTATAACAAAGTAAAAAAATTCTATCTATAATAATAATAATAAATGGATTATACAAAAGACGTGGCACCAATGAGCATGGATGAATGGATGGATGTATGGATGGATAGATGGATGGATGAATCAATGGACAAATTAATGCATGGATGAATGCATGGACAAATTAATGGATGGGTAGATGGATGGATGAATGGATGGATGGATGGATGGCCAAATGGACAAAAGGGTTGATGGATGAATGGATGTTTGGACAAATGGATGGATGTACAGATGGATGGATATATGATTGTGATATTATTAAAATCCATTCATCTGACCTTCTGTCGACCTGTCCATCCATCTACTCATCTGTCCATTCATCCATCCATACATCCATTGATTCATTCACTATTTTCAAGATCAAATCTAACTGTACAATAATATACAGCAATACAGGCATCTCAGCTTCAACATCAGCCATTACAGACTCAGGCTGTTACTTGACACAGGACATTAACCATGCTACAGATACGCAAGATTAGGAACATCACCAAACTGTTTATCTCCAATATTATGTCCATTAACTGACAAGACGGTCAGTGGACACACCGAGACAAGAGTACAAGACAACTGGTGCAAGGCTCCATGTCAACAGGTGTACAGATAGACGACATGAATTGAGCCAGGCCAACCGACCAGGGATATAAAACTCCTGTGCATCAGGAAACAAACGGCATCTCTTAGAAGTGTGACACATTTATGACGATTGTAATGTAGCCATTTACCTCCTCAAAAGCCAAAGCCTTTTAGAGATTATATCTATTAGGAAACTAATACCTTGATATGCGTACGTTCAAAACCATTATTCCTAAATGTTACTTGTATCACTATGCTGGGTGATCATGAACATCTTTGTTAGTATCTGAATTAAAGTCACCGACACTAGTTTCTGAAGTGCATAATAGCCTAGCTGCCTTGTGTGTTTCACAAACAATACATTTGGAGATACTGCAAATACCAAGTTCAATAGAAACACAATGTCATTTGATTTGCCAAAATTGATAATATAAGTTGCAAGTGATGTGATATTTAATGATTAAAAACGCTGTAATAGCTAAAATATATTTTACATTGACCAGTAACTAGGGTCATGATCTTTTGAGAGGTTTTAGTGCATGCATCTATGGCTAATATTATTTTCCATTCCAAATGGATATCCAATATTAGCATATCAGAAGCTAATATATGGTGTCCTAAATAGGGGAAAGTGAGTAAAACAGATCCTTGCTGTAAATCTAGTTAGGAAAAAAAAAATATTATATCGATTCTGTACAAGATTAATAAAAATTTTTTTTTAGTAAACACAGATTTTGGAGCATGTCATATTGTAAGTATATATGATGTGTCACGAGTGTTTACATTGACATTTAGTCCACAGTCATTGTAGACTTTCAGTGACATGTGTAATTTGTAACGATAATACACTACTGAGTTTACTGTCCCTGCATACAATAGGATCAAACAACAACAAACCGCAAAGATTCAGATTTGAAAGCCATGAAAAGTTTCAAGGTTAATGAAATGGAAAGAAGGCGTAACAGCAATAAAGTGATACCATTTACAGTTTCTACAGTGACAATAACAGTACAATAAACAATGTGATTCATAGAGACAGTCAAATCTGTGTTATAAACAGCATTTTGTATAACAACCACCTGGGTCACATGCATGTACAGTGAAACCCCTCTAAACCAGACCCTCATTAAACAAAGGAAATGAAGAAAATGGTTTATTTAACGATGCACTCAACACATTTTATTTACGGTCATATGGCGTCGGTCATATGGCGTCGGACATATGGTTAAGGACCACAACGAAATGGTCCCTTTTTAAATATCAGTAGAGAACAGAACCTCTTTAAACCGTGAACACCTTATAACCACACTTTGTATTTGGTTCTGTGGGTGTCCGGTTTAGAGGGGTTTCACTGTATTTACTTGTTGATTAAAGATAATGATATTCTTGTGTGTCATTAATGGGGCCATAATGAAGCTATGCTCATATAAGGTGTGATAGATGATAGATCACATGACCAATTGCCTTTGATGGGCTTGTGAGTTTTCCCCAATCCAGCCTACAGCCCATAATTAATGCAATAAAGGCCATAATTAATATGTACTGTTTGTTGGAAAGTGCATATAAAAGATCCAGTGCTGCTGTTTGGTGGGACCAGACCATTTCAAAAGTGAGTTTCTTGTCTTTCTTTCCAGACCAAGCTTTGAAATAACTTATGTTAGAAACCAAACAGCCAGGGGCGGGATGTAGCATAATGGTATAGCGTTCGCTTGATGTGTGGTCGGTCTAGGATCGATCCCCGTCAGTGGGCCCATTGGGCTATTTCTTGCTTCAGCCAGTGCACCATGACTGGTACATCAAAGGCCGTGGTATGTGCTATTCCTTGCTGCTAATCGAAAAGAGTAGCCCATGAAGTGGCGACAGCAGGTTTCCTTGATCTCAATATCTGTGTGGTCCTTAACCATATGTCCGACACCATGTAACCGTAAATAAAATGTGTTGAGTGCATCGTTAAATAAAATATTTCCTTTCAAACAGCCATAGATTAAAATGTGCTGAGGTATCGTTTAACAAATATATTCCTTGCCTCATTAACCTCAACTGATTTAAAATATACTCATGTACCATTCAACAAATATTACCCTTCTCGAAAACTAACCCCCACCCACATACTTTCACTTGCTGACCCCTTACCCTCCTTCAAACAATCAGTCTTTCTGGTTTGTGTTACTAACTGCCATTTTGCCAGACAAAGCCAAAACACTAAATGCCAAAAAACATTCCCTGAAAGATTCATCAATAAACGGACAATGCTTCCTGTATACAGATATTCCGTACTTTGTGCTGCATGCACCCCCAGGGCTCCGATATGAATGAGAGATAAGACATGTTGAAATCCACCTCTTATCAAACACTGGTTGGTCTTTTTTGTACATTCAAAATGGCATGAGTCTTGCGTGTATAAACGATTTCACATTCGAAAGCATTTGAACACATTTGAACACATTACAATCTGAACATGACGTTAGTTGTAAAGACACGGACAAAGACAGCATAATAATGTCAACATTTAACACCTCATCACTATACAGATATGTTCTGTAAGACAAGGTTTGTTTAGAATATATTAGTATGTCATATTTAACAGTATAATTCAGGTTACTAATGGATATATTTAACAACATCGTTACTGACTGTTGTATTTAATGGTGTCATGCAGTCACTTATTGTTGCCATATTTAATGGTTTAATGCAGTTGCTGTTTATTACATTTAATAGAATTTCATTCACTGATTGTCATCTTTAACAGTGTAACTCAGTTAACTGTAATCTATTTTAGTGGTGACCTAGATGTCAAAGGGAAACTATCTACCATACCAACACTGATTACTACCTTTTATGTGTAAGCTCATTGTGCTCGAGTATGTTAAATACATGTATCAGTTAACTTCTCACTTTAAAAACAACAACTGTTTATCAATAACAGCTTAACAATGTATCTGTTAAAAGTTTGTTTTGTTTAACGACACCATTATTGGACATCAACTATTGGATGTCAAACATTTGGTCATTTTGACATATAGTCTTAGTGAGGAAACCCACTAAATTTTTTCATTAGTAGCAAGGTAGCTTTTATATACACCATCTCATAGATATGATAGCATATACCACTGCCTTTGATATACCAGTCGTGGTGCAATGGCTGGAACGGGGAAATAGCCCGGTGGGCCCACTGACGGGGATCGATCCAAGACCAACAGCGCATCAAGCGAATGCTTTACAACTGGGCTAGGTCCCGCCCTGCAATGTATCTATATGCAGAAGGCTGTGTTATTTCTCAAGTATCCCATAAAGACAGGTGTTTATTATACAAATACGTTCATTTTAGGCAGAATTTACTGTAATTACAAATGAATCAAAATGATTCGTAAAATCTGCTAAAATATTTCGATCCGGGCCATTCACAATTATTAAAATTTTGATGATATGAGCAAAAAAAAGGTTTGTTACAAAATATTTCTTACAAATCAACATTTTTTATACCTTACACTTTTAGGACAAGAGAGAGAATGTTTTGTATACTGGTGAAAATATAGGTAAGTGTAAAGGGCCCTTAGGCCATGCTTACAAATATATACTGTTTTCTGGAACATGATTGACACAGAAAATTCATCGTGACCAACTTCTTTTTTAAACTACAATTTCTTCTTCCTTTTCCACCCACTCTTATTTTTTAATTTTTTTTTTTTTTTTTTTAAATAAATAAAACACCAAATGACTAATCAATGGCTAAAATATCTGGGTTGATTTTAAAAAAAACATCTAATCTTATTTTAAAGAATGGCCTTAGTGATGAGCACCAAATATTCGTCTTTATTTCAACAACACATGTGTTTTTTTCCTAAGAAAGAATCTCCTAGCTGACTGGTGCCTCACTTAAGCTGTGAACAAACACGTCTATCCGAGGATCAACACATGCAAACTTTGATCGGAGTTGTTGGCCCTGCCCTGACATGTGAGTAAGAAGCACCTAACAAAATGTCAATGAAGATCAGAGTAAAAATTCACATCAGGCCCGAAGAAACAACAGAAATAACCAAAATTTCAAACCACTGCCAAAGTGGTTAATCTTACATGTACAATTCGTGCATAGTTTCTACCGATGACAAAGCGGTTCGTGGCAATCAGGTTTAAATCGTGCAGGGTTAAAAAAAGATTTTTATTTTTAAAAAGAGGATTTGATAAAATTGGCGATGAGAGAGGGTACGAAGTCGTTTTTATTTGTCAGATAAATGTGAAAGATATGGTGGGGTATTTCGTCAAGGTAGCTAGTTATTTAAAGTAAACTGAAGCCTGAAAGAAATTCTGTCTATTGGATTTATTTCAAATATGCAAGTTTGAAAAGTATTTTCAAATATGACCTTTGTGTTTGTTTCCTTTAGCCTGCATTCATGGGGAGTCACATAACACAAGCAATACATATGTACAGTCTGACTAAATGTAGTGTGAAAGCCCAACTTGTATACACCCTTTAACAAGTAGCTTTTAGTTATGGACCACTACTAATGAAATTAATGAAGCCAAACTTTGTCAAACTGCTTGATGTTTTTGACCACAACTTATTGGACTTCTCAAGATGTATAATATTTGTGAAGTTTTTTGGGTTTTTTTTAAATGATTGACTAAAAAAAGGAATGGATTCATAAATGAAGTGATGGATGGATGGATAGATGAATGAATAGATGTAGATGGATGCATGGACAAATGGATGGAGATAGATGGATGAATGGTCAGATGGATGAACGGACAGTCAGACAGTCAGACAGAGACATGGATGGATGGATGGATGGACTGATGGACAAAGTGAAGGATGCATGGATCCTGGAAAGGTTTAAAGGATACAGATCCCCCTTTAATAATCAACTGTTTTTGACAGTATATCATAATTTTATAACTAAACCAATGCCATGAACTTACATAATTACTGAATAACTGCTTCTCAGAATCCCATGCCTAAAAGGGCCTATGTATCTTCAGTGCTGTGGCATTAATCTTAGATCTTAACACAAAATTTTCGAAACACACCCTTCATTAACTTTGTGGGTCTGCCACATATTAATAGGGAGTAATATATAAAAATTCACTGGGTGATTAAATACTATATTTGACCATGGGTAAATATGATCATGTGCTGTTAAAGGGTGTTTTTATAATGACCATATCTAGTGAAAGGTGGAAGTAAAGGACAGTAACCTCACCTAGAAATATATTTAAAAGTTTTGGGGTTTTTTCTAGTTGGAAAAAACTATATTATTGTGGCCTGACATGTTTTTCAACTGTCCCCTCCCTCCAGTACTTGTACTTAAGGCCTTCTTTATAATTGGAAATTAACACTTTGTAGTAGACAAAACTATTATTAGAACATAAATGGGGTACTGTAATGTTTAGAGACTAGACCACCTTTACAAATCTACAGTTACAAAAGTCATTTCAGACTGAGTATCCTTTGACATCATGGAAGGCAGAAATGTAAAGAAAATGTAAAAAAATCAAGCTTAAAATAAGATCACATCACTAGCATAGACATAATTTTATATTGCTACAACCCATAAAATCCCTGACACTGGTAAGTCCAGTTAGGATTGTAGGACAGACCAATATATACCGTGGAAGGAGGGGTATGTGATTGAAGGGGACATGTTTCTTCACAAAAAAACAAATTATGAAAATAGTCATTTATACCCAAGGGAAATAAGCCATCTCTGTTGTTGCAATTTAGGACAATGAAAGTAGTTCCCCTTGATAGTTTATTAGAAAATTGTAATTTGTTTTTAAACGAATTATGTTCAAATTTGTTATCATTTTTTGTCTAATAATAAAGTAATTTGAATGTTAGTTTCAATGAGACCTGTATAATGAAAATTTTTATATAATTATCAAAACATTTGTACATAAATCACACTTAAATTTTTTATAAACATATCTTAAACAGGGGACAATATTTCGAAATCTGAGGTAACCGGAAGTTGGTTCACATGGTTTTTACCTAGGTAACCAATTGTTCGGTTACGTGAATTATATTTGCGTAACCTGTGGATTACCTGATTGGTTACCTCAAAGTTACGTTGAAATTATATTTAAATACATAATTTTTAGCTCAAACATAAAGTTAAAACAAAATACAAAAGAAAATGTTTTATAGAACAGTTTCTTTAATGCTTGCAAATCGAAAGAAGTGACTTGTAGATGTTTCTTTTGTTTTCGTACGATCGTAGCATTGTAGATTTATTATTATTATTATTATTATTATTATTCACCATTTGCCATCGGGATCGCAAAAAGTTATTTTTAGTTGCCCGAATCTAAAAACCAATGTCCTCGGACATCGGGCCACCGTATTCTATAACCTCTGTGCAGCTTGTGGAAGTTAACGCTATTGTAAAATGACTAAATATCAGCCCAGTACTGAAACAAAATAGATACATTTGAAGGAAAAATGCCCACTTCCTGGTGTATGATTAGACTAATAATTTTCTTTTATAAATAACAAATAAAGGCTACCATTTGTCACTGATATGTAAAATTTAGTATACAGCAGACTGAAGAAAAAAAAAAAACACCCACCAAAAACCCAAGCAACAAATGTCCAGTTCCTCTGAACTATGAAAACAGGCTACTCATTGGTGCATGATTATATTAATAAACATAAATCTTATAATAACATAAAAAAGAAAGACCACAATTTGACACCGATATTTTGCGGTGGTGATGCTACTTTCACTTTATCGCTGGTACTTCTATACTACAGTGACGTTCCAAATGTTTGTTATTTAAAGCTCATTATGCGATGTTAGTATTTTTCAGCTTTTGTGACATTTTTGCATTTTTGTTCACGTTAAAACCGTTTTCAACCTTTCTAAAATTATAGGCAATCCAATATTATGTCTACATATATTCCTTTAGAGATAGAATAGCAGCAGATAATTTAGGCGCCTTAGCGATCCGTGCACATTTCTTTACAACTTTTTGCTCGACTCTATACTGAGTCTTCGGTCACAAGTTACAACCGTTGCAATATACCGTTGGCTACTGGTTTGCTGCACATCAAGTATCTAAAAATCAGTCTAAAACATTTGTCGGAATACTAGTAGTATGTCTGCATGAATAAACTTACTGTAATCGTGAAGTCTGCAAGTTTTAATTTCTGAACGTCTACAGGTCACGACGTAACCGATTTGCGGTTCGCGTAAATTTAATTTTGCGTAACCGACACGCGAACAGAACGGCGGTTCGCATGAAATATTGTGCCCTGCTTAAAGAGCTTTACTGTATACATAATTTTAATATGTAAAATACCAACTTAGTCTAGTTAATCGGTATCTGATTTGACAGAGCCTCCACAAACACTAATAAACATAGACTCAGTTGATTTTTCCCTATTAAAAACCACGGTTAACATATCCTCTATGTATTAGCATAGATGCATTAGTATGCTCTAAGTAATTGCTGACGCAATTGGATTTTTTAAATTCATTTTCTACCAAATAAAGTATGTACAAACAAGATCACATTAACACTAACACAAATTATAATCATTAATTTGCATTTTAAAAAATTCATTTCTTATCATTACTATTCAAATTTAACAAAAAAATTTTATCCCATTAAATTAATTAATATAATTGTATTTGTATAGGTGCATCAATATCCTCTCAATAATGGAAACAAATTGTACAAATTATAACCATTAATTTGCATCTAGAATTATTTTCTTTCTTGTGATCACTAATCAAACTGTACAGCAACTAAGGCTGCTATATGCATGCTGCTGACATTGTAAATAAAATAGTATGAGCCACAAATACATTATTTAAAACAAATTAATATTGAATTCTGAATAGTTTTCATTTATTTTTTAATATTTTATACAACTATTTGAAGTATGCTCAAACAAATCCCAAATGTAATAACACTACTCAAATGTTAATGCCATTTGCATGCATTTGAACGGTTACTTTAAAAAACAATGTCTATTTGGTTTTCTGTATTGTGCATCAGATGAAATTTAAAAATCAATAGCCATAATATTTAATATGTTCTCCACAATCGAAGACAAGTTGCTCATGGCAAATATTATGGAGATCGCTTTCACTGGTTAATTATTATGCATTGGATAGGAAAGGTACAGGTTTTTAAAAAAACACACACACACCTTAGTGTATTTTAAACTACAGTTACTTGGTGCCTACACATCATTATTTACTTGGTGCCTACATATCATTATTTACTTGGTGCCTACATATCATTATTTACTTGGTGCCTACATATCATTAGTTACTTGGTGCCTACATATCATTATTTACTTGGTGCCTACATATCATTATTTACTTGGTGCCTACATATCATTAGTTACTTGGTGCCTACATATCATTATTTACTTGGTGCCTACATATCATTATTTCAACATCTGACAGAGTTAATGTTTGTTTTGTTTAACCACAGCACATTGATTTATTAATCATCAGCTATTGGATGTCAAACATTTGGTAATTTGACATACAGTCTTAGAGAGGAAACCAGCTACATTTTCCCATTAGCAACAAGGGATCTTTTATATACACATTCCCATAGATCAGCACATACCACAGGCTTTGATATACCTGTAATGAAACACTGGTTGGGACAAAAACAAAAATCAGATGAGTCAACTAAGGTGGTTCGATCCTATAGTACAAGAACCTCAGACAGGTACCCTACCGATTGACCTAGATTCTGCCCCCATCTCAATGAGAGACAAAAAAAAAACACTGCCAGCACACAGACTACTCATAAAAAGAAGCAAGGGATCTTTTATATGTACTCTCCCAATGACAGGATAGTACATACCACAGCATTTGATGTACCAGTCATAGAGAACTGGTTTGCATACCAACCGTTGCCCTACAACTGTTATTTCAAATGATGTGGTATGTGCTGCCCTGTCTGTGCATATAAAAGATTTGTTGCTGAATGGGAAAATGTAGTAGATTTCCTCTGTCAAAATTATCAAATGTTTGACATCCAATAGCCAATGATTAATAAATCAATGTGCTCTAGTGGTGTCATTAAACAAAACAAACTTTAACATTAGGGAACTGTTGTATCAACTCAGATGCCAGTGGATAGATTCTGAAGTCAATCACAAGAACAACTTCTGGATTCAACCACGTTTTTACTAACTACCAATACTGCAAATACACGAGTAATTAAAGGCTAGAATTGGAGGGAGTAATTATTGCACATGTGTTATTTCAAGGGTAGAATTCGTGGGAGTAATTATTGCACATGTGTTATTTCAAGGGTAAAATTTTAGGGAATAATCATTGCATGTGTTATTTCAAAGGTAGAATTCAAGGGAGTAATTATTGCACGTGTTATTTCAAGGGTAGAATTGGAGGGAGTAATTATTGCATATGTGTTATTTCAAGGGTAGAATTGGAGTGAGTAATTATTGTCTCTTGATTTACAGTCCGATACTATAGGAACTGGTTAAGATGTGTAAATAAATTGAGTTCACTGACTGGGATTGATCTTGTAACCCATTGCACCTCATAGGTGAGTGCTCTTCCACTGAGCTACAGCCAGCCCCTCTTCGCCAATCGAAGAAGAAATTTGAAAATCAATTGCCATAATATTTATTAACCTTTCTCCACAATCGAAAACAAATTGCTTGTGGCAAATATCCAGTAGGCTGCTTTGCCCAGTGGGTAATTACCCTTAGCTAAATGTCTTAAACAAAACATGTGTACCTTACTTCGTCACCTTCTCTAAGTCAACAGTCTCTAGTAATTAAATGGGTGATTGGATTTTTAGCTTGGCTAAATGGTCACTGGGGTTTGGTGCCAAAAAACACACACTATTACATGTTAGATATTGCCGTTATATAAATAATTGAAAGCAAAAATGAATTTGTAGTTAAAGCCAGGGTGGATCTATGATTTTGTCAAAGTGGGTATGCTTTTTGTTAATGTTTTTGAAATACCACCCCACCCTAACGCACACCCCAGTGAAATAGATTGCTTTCACCAAAATTCAGCAGAATAGAATGAATGTCAGCATATTTCCACACATCTTGTAATAAAATGACTGGGTCTGTTGTGATCTTTTGCTTGCCTATTCTTTTGCTTCAATAAACCTAACTTTATTTTTTGGGCGTAATAACTACATGTATGATACAGGTAAAAAAAAAAAAAAAATCATTTATACTCAAACACAAAAATAACCAAACTATGACTACTATTTTTTGAAGTAACACACATGCACACATACACACACACACATATGCATACACGCACATGTGCATGCACACAGATACACGGGCACTCGCACACACACAAACACGCATGTACACACACACGCATACACACGCACATACACACAGGCATACACATGCACATACACACAGGCACACACACAAATGCAAAAATGACAAAAAATAGAGGATTACACAGAAATGAGCAGCAACAACCAAATATTTAATAAGCTTGATGCCAATGAAAATCTAGCCAAGTATCATGAATTTAATATGATGGATGCAGGGATGTGATAAACATTTTATTTTTTTCAAAAGCTGAATTGATCTCTAAAAACTCAGAAAATTATACCAAGGTAATATTTTAGCATTTCAGATCAAATCCAATATACTTTGTTACAACTATTTTTTTAAAAAGAAGATTTTTAAATAGCCAAAAATGACTTTAAAAAGAAAAAAAATTCTGTACCATTTAAATAACCATTATTTTTCAGTATTTCAGATCAAATTCAATATCCTTTGTTTTATTTTATGCAAAACAAGCATTTTGAGAGTATTGTATAGCAATACATGTCCCCTACCGGTCCCAACAAATTTTCATATCTCTTAAGTTTAAGGGCCATAACTCTGTCAAAAATGGGTAAATTGCAATGAAACATGATTTGTAACTGTACATGATAAGGCTATACAAAAAAATGATGCATTGTGAAGAAAAAAAGCCTGGAAAACTATATGTGGGACAGACGAACAGGCAGACAGACAGATGGACAGAGATAAAACCTATACTCCCTTCCAGTTGGACCAGTTAGGGACTAAAAAGCTGAAAGAGATAAAAACATTCACAACATCCCTGTGGGTGGTGAAACCATTATCAGACAAGATATTCTCACACCGAATCACATCTCAGTCATTGCACAATAACAGATTACAACAAAAAAACACTGAGCCAACACTTAAAAGTAAAATCCGATAAATGTATTTGAGCAACCCTACTATCATACAACTAAATGCACATTATCACAGTATGTTTATCGTCGTTCACTGCATACAATCTCTAACAACACTCATCGATAAAACTTCGACATCTATAAGCTGCTCAGCAAAACTATTCCCCCCTGTGAAGAATTGTCAGTGTGGGTCACACACTCGGGACTGGTGAATGGAGACAATCTATTGATAGTAAAATGGAGCTTTGACAAAGAAATGACCGCCTCGTCTTTATGACAACAGTATGTGACGCCAGCACAGAAGTCAGATATTTGTTCACTTTTCGAGAGACTATTATGCTCCTGTGTTTGGCTATAACTGTTTGGAGGGTTTTAATCTCGATGTCTGGTACAAATCTCAAGCCTTTAACTTTAAGGTCATACAAGATAATGAAGACAGGGATTGAAAACATGATTTTGAAAGCAAGGGCAGCTGGTGAATTTTTGTTAGTGTGTTTTGTCAATAATGGCACCAACAATATAGAAGGAAGGAAGGAAATGTTTTATTTAATGACACACTCAACACATTTTATTTATGGTCATATGGTGTCAGACATATGGTTAAGGAGCACACATATATTGAAAGAGGAAACCTGCTTTCACAACTTTATGGGCTACTCTTTTTCGATTAGCAGCAAGGGATCTTTTATATACACAGACAGGATAGCACATACCACAGCCTTAGGTATACCAGTCGTGGTGCACTGGCTGGAATGAGAAATAGCCCAATGGGCAGCATATACCATAGACCAAATTGTATTGGTTAACTTTGCATTTTTCAAACCCCCAGCTATTATTATAGCACATACCGGGTACCATTTTCTGAATTTGACTAGAATATATGCCCATGACAGCCTTGCTTGAACAAAGACTTGATATAATCCCAATTCTGACCCTGCTTAATGAACATGCACATACCTTAATTATAAAACACAGCATCCCTTTCATCAGAGTTGACGGTACATGTATATCATAAAACTACATGCTATATAAAAGTTTATGCGAGAACTGTGAAGGATCTAAGTACTACAAAAGTTTATGTGAGGATTAACTGTGCAGTATCAATGCTCAAGCCAATGGAAAAACAGAAGATATTTTTCAACCTGTCACAGTTACAAACCTTTGAGAAATAATGTTTCTTAGTATGTATATCAGTAGCATTTTTCTTTTTATGGCCAATAAAACTTTTATGGCTGACAAATTGGTAATGCTGGATGCTTGGATAGTCACCATTGCTATTTTGTACAACTCAGAACATCGCCTGAGCTTTCAGTAAACTTCAAAGCTATGAGCACTGTCCGTTAGTATTGTCCGCCCGAACAATTAAATGTCATCTTCCATGTTGGGTGATATTTAGCTCAGTGATTACAGTGTTACAGGATTGATGGACTCTTTAGGCTTTTAGTCATTACAATCAGGGATTCATCACATGGAATATCAAACTTTGGAAAGATCTCCAGTTGCTGTTGTGAAGTGAGGTATACATTGGGGGGGGGGGGGGGGGGGGGGCTGGATCTAACCTATAGTCCGTCCCACAGGAAACACCTTTTTTTCATACTATGAAATTTACTACAAGTTATTTATTTCTGAGCCAATATATTTATAAATTGCACACAAAAATATTTTTTTTTTGTTCTTTCCAAAACATGTACACTTTTCTTGTTACATCAAACAAAACTGAAATTAATAGCATAAAACATTTTTATATTATGATGGGACAGACTATAGTTCGTAGAGTGCTTGCATCAAGTGCCTTGATTGACGGATCAAATCCCCTCAGTGGACTCCAATTGTTTTCTCTCCATCTCAACCAGTGCCCATATATGACTGGTATATCAAAGGATGTGATATGTGCTGACTTGTATGTGTGGAAAAGTGCATATGAAAACCTCTTGCTGTTAACGAAAACATGTTGCTGGTTTCCTCTGAAGATTATGTCACAATTACTGTATGTTTGACATCCAGTAGCCGATGATTATTTCATCAATGTGCTCTAGTGGTGTCATTAAACAAAACAAACTTTAAACTGTAACTGTATTATGTAGCTGTAATGGGTTTTTCCTCTCTAATGCTGAAGGTGTATCTGACGCCAAGACCGATACCATATTAGGTCAGCATTAATTTTTTTAAATATTATTCTTGTATTCAAGATTCACAGAAAAAAAAGCAATCCCACAATGTACCCCTAAAAAATCCTGCAAACATGTCCGTACACTTAACTAACAATTGACAATGCGCTGGGTGTTATTAATGAACATACAATTGTTTGACAGCCCTTTAGTAATGTGTACTGTGTATAACACACTTTGTTTGATAAAAACATTTCGCACACACAAGAAAGTCCAGCCATAGGACCAAACAATGTAACTTGTTTGACAAACATTCGCACAATAAAAGCTGCAACAAAACAAAGTGTTTGAAGCCAGCTCACTAAGTATGTACTGTTATACTAAAAATTATGCTCATAATGGAATAATTCCATGGGTAAACACTCCAGACCTGCGCTATTCACTCTGATAGAATATACTGAACTCTTCTGTTGATATTCCACGACCCTCGCCCAATGGAGACAGCCGCTGAATCCTTTCTGTATCATGCCACCCCCTGTATCGGCAAATATTCTGACATTTACACAATATTCTTTGGGACACTTAATAGTTATATTTAAATCCTGTGACAACACTTCGTCAGATATCGATAATCTTTAGTCAAATACTTAGTTACAAGTAAATATAATATAGATTGAAAACAGTCAATTAGGTTACTCTATAGATAAAATTTTAATTAATTTTTGTGTTACACATATTTTTGTATATAAAT